>NC_056729.1:280331518-280425759 GCF_019279795.1 Protopterus annectens | reverse complement strand
TGTTATAGTAAGGAGGTATCAGTCACAAGTATACCTCCTCCCTTGTCTGTCTTCATTACGCGCCTGGATGTATCATTGCCTAGCTCAATTGATGCTTTTCTTTCTCACTGTGTTAAGTTATAAAGTTTTTTCTTAGGAGGTTTTTAAGTAGTTTCCTGATATCCATCTAACATTTCACTTTGAAAGCAGCTAATGTTTGATGTAGTGATGGACAAAAGCTGCTAGGCCTTTTTATAGTTTCATCGATAGGCTTATTTTCAATGACATTAATTTTGCCATGTAACTGTACCCTTAAGTTGAGCTTCCTCACAAACATTTTAAGGTCTATCAGTACCTGAGCTACCTCACTCCTGCAGCTTGGTACAAAAGTAAGTCCTATGGACAACACACATTTTTCATCTTCAGTCAGTGCTTTAACAGAGTGGTTCCAGATAAGTGGAGTACCTGTTATTGTGGCTGGTTCCTCTGTCTGAGCCTGGGACCTGAGTTGTAGTTGGCTTTCCAGTTGGGATTGCCCAGGTATTGTATTTCCCTCACCCCTGTCCACTGTTTGGTTCTCCTGTCTCCCTGGGGGTTCGTGGATAGGGTCTGAGACTTCTGGAATTCCTCCTCTGCTTTCTGAAATCTCGGTGGGTTGTAGTCATTTTCCTCGCTATGGCTGTGGTAGGGGGGAATCTGGTAAGAGGGACAAGCTCTGGGGCTCTGATGGTGGTCGTCATTCTTGTTTTGGTATTGGTGCTGGCTTTGGTATTGATGTGGTGGTTGATGTCTGTGCTGTCAATATTGGTCTTCCTGAAGAAAAAAAAAAGGGAGCCTGGTTAAAAAGGCATGATAAAGTTCAAATTAATGTGTTTTTTCCATTCTTGCATGGGGAAAGACTGATTAAGGACCTTTGTTTTAAGACAGAGAGCAAGTAAATGAAAAAGATTATTGAATAATATGAGGCTTTTTTTTCTAGCAGTTGCATGTAAGTATGGTATACTAAGTAGCATTTCTGCAGCTGGTCTTCGCATCTCCATGGAGAAAATCTTATAAACAGAAACTGGAGACAGTCTGGTGGAAGGGGATTGGCTGAGGAAAAAGAAAAAAACAAAAAAAGAACAGAGAAATTGGCTAGGATATAATGTTCTCCAAAAACAGTCAGGGGTTTTTCCCATGTGTGACAGCTTTAAAGATAATGCAAAACCAATTAGACCTGAAGTAAAGTTTTCTCAGTTTAAAATGCATGGGTATATTAATATGAACAGGTACTTTTGTTGTTTTTTTTTCTTTTTCGCTCTTCTCTCTTTTTTCTTTGTTCAATTTTAAGAAATATAGGCACTGCAATTAAAAAGAAAACAGAAAAAGGAAGAGGGGGTATTGGGGGAGGGATGAAGGTTCTGGTTAAGAAAATTCTGGGAGAAATAATCAGCTTTCAGCAAAGAATATTACTTATAGGTGGAGACTGGAATTTGGCTTGCAACAGTGAAGATGCATCTGGGGAGTCTTGAAGGGAATATATAACAAAGGAGGGTACAATTTTGAAGAAAATTATGAAAATGCTTGGCATGGAAGTTGTGAATTCAGTACTAGGAGTGTGAAGTGAATGTACATATTACTCACTGAGGTACAAAAACTGGGCTAGACTAGCTAGATTTTATATCTCACAGGAACATGTGCACTTAATTGAAGCTCTTGAAACACACCCAATAACTATTTTAGATCATGCGCCAATAATAACTAAAATAAAAATGCAAGGTAATGAAATAAAAATGAGACACTGGTGCTTTCCCACCTATTGATTAAAAAGAGAGGAATTCAAGTAATGAGTTTTGGAATTAATTCAGGAGCTACTAGAGAAGATAGAATTTTCTTCTGAAAACATAGCTAGGGAGTAGGATAAAATTAAAGTGAGAACACCAGTCCAGGAAGCGAGGCAGTAAAATAGGAAGCCTTTTAATCCACAGCAAGTGCACAATCACAAAACATTAACGTCAATAAAATGGTGCACAGTCGTTTTCGTCCCAAAGTAAAGGTTAGACTTCATCAGATAAAGCCATCTAGTAGCTCTCAATGCTTAAATACATTTTAAAATACAAGTAAGAACCAATCAGCATCATTAGTTAATAATCCAATTAAAAACCCTTAACATGAGCAGGGAAATGGAAGCATTTGCTTTCCCTGATACAATTCTAAGGTTGATTAGAAGAATACATGAGGGATCTGAGGTGCAAATTAAGGTGGGTGGGGGTCCTCTTTGATAATTTCTGCTTTAGTAGAGGAACCAGGCAGGGTTGTACACTTTCACCTTTGTTGTTTGTATTATATTTAGAACCACTGGCTAAGAAAATAAGGGATTCAGAAATTCAAGGATATAATTTGTATGGTAGTCAGAAAAGGCTGGCTTTATTTTCAGATGATAATATTTATACACGACAAAACCAGAAAGGGACATTACAGTGTTGTGGAATATTTTAAGACAGTTTCAAATCTTCTTGGGATACAAAATTAATGAAGCTAAAACAAAGGCAATAGCGGTAAATTATGTATCCACACACACATTGGTCCAACAATATCCATATTTATGGGGGCATGATAAAATGAAGTATTTAGGAGTATGGATTAGAAATAACTCTGTTGTGGCAACTAAAGATATGTGGGAAGAGACTAAAAAGAAGGTAATACAAAAATTGAGAAACTGGAAGCTTTGTTATATGGATATGGATACTAAGATACAAGCCATTAAAATGTTTTTAGTCCTTTAGTCTTATACACAGATCAGGCATATTTTCATCAACCAGAGGAGAAGCTGTGGATAGGAATTAAAAAAAGAGTTGAAGGATTTCATCTGGGAAGGGAAGACAGCAAGTGTTAAGTGAGATAAGATGATTCTTCCAATAGAACAAAGTGTACTAGGATTACCCAATTTGAGGAGGTATTTTAGAGCAACACAGTTAAGGCTCTTGTACATAGCACAAGCAGAAAAGTATAATTCAAAGTGGAAGGGAATGATGCTGATACTGGGAGGAATTTCAAGAAATAAGGAGAGATTAGGATTTTGGATGCAGACTCTTAAGGAGAACAACACAAATCATACTGAGTACTTTATTCATAAAATAGCAGGTAGTATTCTAAGAACCAAACCAAGATAAGAATGGAGAAAAGAGATATTGCTGATAGGGATGACTGTGGAAGGGATACAGATAACAGGCAAGAGTGGGCCTCAAAATTATTGGTAAAAACTGGCAAAGGAACCAAGGTATTTCGAGCAAATAACGAGAAAGGGAAAAGTAATAGAATGGAAAGAAACCAAGAATTTATTTAGACTGCAGGTTAGAGAGTGCCTTCCCTATCAAGGATTGATATCAGAGTACAGGCAAAGAGAAAGAAATAGGGGGCTCCTCAATGAAAGACCAGCACTGGTAGAGTTTTTAATAGAATCTAGAACAGAAGCTGCCATTAAAAAGGAATAATTAGTAAAGCATATAAAATACTGCATGATAATTATAAGAATCAATCAGACGTGCTTAGAAAAGACTGGGACAAGAGATTGAATAATCAATTCACAAAGAGACAGTGGGAAGATATATGTATATCTCCCAAATATGCAACAAAGTCTAGAAGATTGAGGATCTTTGCCTTGAAGTGTTTACATAGGTATTTTTATACCCCAAGTAGACTCCAAAAAATTTTTCCTCAGGTGGTAAAATGTTGGAGGTGTGATGGGCAAGAAAGAGGTGGCTGGGAACATGTTTTTTGGGAGTGTAATGAGCTGGCAGACTTTAGGGAGTCCCTGCAGACCTCTCTGTCAGAGAAGTTGGGTGAGCAGATTGGACTGACTTAGATGATTTTTTTGAGTTATGATACAGAATCGAAATTGCATAGATATAGTAAAGCCTTGCTGAGTCTAATTATTGTGGCTGCCAAAAAAGCAATGACTAGAAAATGCAAATCAAAGTCTAGACCAACTTTACTAGAAGCAATGAATATAGTAACAGAGATAAAACAATTGTAATTGGAATCTTTAGAAAAGGGAGGGAGCAAACTAAAAAAATGGGAATTGTGGGAACAATATATGCAGAGAAGGAATGAGCATTAAGAGGCAGGATTTGAATGAGCCATATAATGCTTAACTGACAATGACTGAATAGATTACAATGATGTATAATGTTTGCAAGTACAGTTGTTTCAATTGTGTCTATGATGTATACTGTTTGCAACTAAAGTGGTGTCCTGTTGTTTGTTTTTCATTTGTATAAATGTAAGATTGCCTATATCATGTGTAAAAATGTAATAAAGATGTTTGTTGGAAAAAAAATGGTAGTTTGGCTCCAATCTATGTTTGATTCAGTTTGGTTATGTTTGCAACCTGGGTGAATCAAAGCACATTTATTCTGGTGTTATGGATACTTTTTTTCGCACTGTCCTCAGCTACTTCACCAATATGTGGAATTCATACATTATGCAAGCAGAACAAGGACATCTGAGTTTGAAACTAGTGCAACTCCAAATATTGACAGAACCGATGCAGTGGTCAGTGATCAGATTCATTTTGAACCACTGCTAAATAATTTGTTTCACTTTATGAAACAAATGAATTATTCTACAATAGCTGCCTCTTTTATCAGTACTCATTATTTGATGTTCTGTCTCTGCATTCAGGCTAACTATTAAACTTTTTTTTTTCATTTGGTCGAGACTGCTAGGCTTATCTTCTGCTATAGAGTCTTGCAGAATGTTAATAGAATTTGATAAAAACGGACATGTTTATAGCTAATATTCTGAGCCTACAAGATGAAATTCAAACACTAACATCACAAGTTTGTAAAATGTAACAAATAAATATAAGGAAATGTATAAAAAAGCCAAGCAATATAAAAATGGTGTCTGTGCTCATTAGAAAGTGAACATTGTTTTGTAACTAGAAGGATTTTTATTTCAGAAAACTGATTTCCATGGTGAATTCAAGAAACATGCACAAAGCCTGGCCCCATGGTATCCTCAGGAAGTAGTGGAAGAAAAGTTTAGTACAAAGAAAATGAGCCATAACCTCATAAGACGTATTCCACCATCCTCTTATGAGTCTCTTACAGTTTATTATGAACTATGACACTTATTAATTCCTAGATGTAGTTTAACTGAAAATGGTTACTGATGCAAACAGATAACCTTCAAGTGATAAACAGAAGCTTCAGCAGGGGAAGGGAGTCAGAACTGTAGCAAAAAAATAAAAAGCTCACATAGGATATGATAGTGCTACTTTCTGTATCCAGCTCTTACCTGCTGGGGGAACAAATAGGCCAGCAGGCTCTCTCCCCTAAGCGAAACATATAGGTCAGTAGGGCAGCTGAGGAGAAACTGTGATGTTCAACATGAAGGTGGGGACCCCCCCAAAAGAAAGAAAAAGTAGTATAAAGAAAATAAGAAAACAGAGACCCATAAAACAGCAGAAATATCTGAAAAATCTGGCATAGAAACTGACACTATTATATTGCATCAAATACTGGTACAGTTATTCAGCGTTGTACTTTACCTCTGGAATATTTACATAAAATATAAATGGTTTATGTTGCTTTTCTTACTGAAGACTTGACTGATATTTCAGTTCAGAATATTTAATAGATATTTTAGTCTTTTTAGTTATTCACTACTATTCACAGTAGTTTATACACTGAACCCCTAAGCAGTTCATAAACAAGTAGCACTTATTGTATATTAGTAGACTTTCATTCCTGCTGAACAGGTATTGCCATTACACATGCACAGAGGATGTTGGAACATATAGCAATACTGGTTTCATGATCAGTGTAATGAATAGGGACTCATTTCTGATGGATACATGCAGCTTTAACTACCATAATAAAACACAGATTTTGCTATGTGCAACAGAAAGACAGTAGGTTTCAATTAATTTTTCATTGCCACTGTACAAAGTGTGAAATTCATGTAAAAATAGTACAAACTAGTACATTTTTCAGATCTTCTTAATTTCAGCCAGCAGCACAGCATGCAAAGTGACAAGACCTTCACGTATCACACAGTAACTGCAGATTGCATTGCTGAAGGCAAAGAACAGAGACCAGCTAAATACAGAACAGCTGTTTATGATGGATACCCATCAACCTGGCATTACAATTAAATGGTGACAATTTACTTTTTCCTTAAAAATTTTGAACACTTTTAATTAACTTTTCTGTTGTCCTAATAGACTCTACAAAAATGCCATTAACACTTTTTGATGAGTAGAAATATCAGAACTTAGCTAATGTAAGAAAATTCTCAAAACAGAACAGTCCATTCTAAATTTCTTATCATACAGCCTACAACGTCCAATAAAGGTTTGAGTCCTGCTTTATATGTATATGCAGCCTCTAAGTAATTTCTAAATGTATACATGTATCTTTATTCATTTTACAGTTAGTATACCGCTTGACAATGTTAACTGGGGACATGCAAAAAATGCAAAAATCATTAAAATATGCAATAACTCATCATAATTATTTTATTATTGTAGTTTTTGTTTGCACCAGTAGGTTGGATATCAGACACACAGCTGTAAGTATATTACTAGCAACTAAGACAATTGGTAACATCCTAGAAATTTAAATATAGAGTAAATGATGCAACATTTTTAACAAAATTAGAAGCTTTAGACAAAGTTCAATGTGCTTTTTGCCACAGGTGGTATTAACAAATCGTGCATGCTTGTAAGATAACATTGACCAATGGATCAGTCTACATGCTGACATGGGGTTTTGCTCATAACAGCATCTCATTGCTAAGGGATATAACTATAATTTTTGGCATAAGGGTGCTATAGAATAGTTGTGGGGTGTAGGGGAGGGGTTTACATTGCCAGTTATTTATTTCTGGGGAAAGAGTGATATATATGTTTTGGAGCAGCTCTGCTTTCTTTAAGAGACATTGAAAGCAGTAGCTACTACATTCCATGTGTGGCTTAGAAATATGGTCCCTGGCAGTGTTTCACTCTACTGTATGTAGAACTGCAACTTGGCAGCTTACTTGAGTACGCTGAATGCAATGTGGTTGCCAGCTTAGGCAAAAAAGAATGATAAACTCCTGTTGTTCTTAGGCTGCCATAGGCATCCGTGCATGAGCTGAGCACATGCCAGTAGAGAAGTCCTACCATTGGTTGTCAGTAACTGATGTGGAAGGGCCATGGCAGAGTTATAGATATGGGAGTAACAATTATTATAACAGGCATATCCAGATTTGGAAAAGAACAATACTGTTATAAAATATAAATGTTTCTCTATGTCAGTAAGGATGAACATTTTTAATAATTTTAAATATCTGTTTAGTAAGTTAATTATATTGGATGGTAAGATTCAGAGATATGGTTTGCACTGAGAAGAACAAGTGCACAGAGAAATCCAGCAGAAATCTATGATTGTGATTCACAGACAGCTACATGATATGGATGTAGAACTGATATGGTGCTGCGGAGCAACCAGATAGATGGTGCAGAGGATGTATGCAGGTAGGACAGTGACTCAGTGAGAGAGCTATCCATCTGTGTATTGCTGGACATTATCTGTTAGATTCTTCAGGAAAAAATGGAGAAAAGTGCATGGAGATTGTTGAAAAGGTGATAATAATGTTAATAGGCTTAATGGAAAAAAGGAAACATTTGTGCTTCTAAAAGCTGTTGACAGATGAAGTGATAAAAGGATAAAAAACATAATAAAGCAGTGGAACAGGAAGAAACAATGTTGTACCTAATATAAACTTCAACCTTGTTTATAGCTGACTGGAGTATTCCAACATGCAAATCTAGAAACACTATATTAGGTGGAGTTCACCCAAATATTCCTGAAAGGTGTACCTCAGGAAATCATGGTACAACTATTTCTAGCAAAGAATGGAGGAGCTAACCAAATAAAGAAAAGAACACTTGTGGCCAGTAGTGTTTATGTCACTCTGTGTTTCACAGCAAACACACAAATGAAAGCAAGGTACGGGGTTACAGAATGCGGCAGAGGCAGAGAATTATTTGAGACAGGAGTGGGAGAAGTGGTGGACACAGAGGAGGAAACATCCTTTGAGTCAGGATCTGACATAGCTTAAATGCAGCAATGGTTAAGGTTCTAGGCAGACAGAGTAAAGCTAGAAGGAGAAAAAGACCTATGCATGCCTGCCATGAAGTAAAATGAGTCATTCAGTGCAAAGAGAATGACATTACAGAATCTAAAACAGAAAGGAGATGAGTAGGAATAGTAGGAAGACAGTAAAAGGGTAACATTGGTGGTGAGAAAGACGACGGTGAAATTAGAGCAGGGACCAATGGAGGAAAACAAAGAGGAAGAAGGGATTCTTTAAATGCATAGCATACGAAAGGAAACTGGAAATAAAACTCTATAGAATGATAAAGGAAAGGCAATGTGGAGAAGAAAATAGCGTATAGAGAAGAGGATGACGTCATTTATTTTAGTCTTTAAGTTAGAGAAGTAAGGAAAAGTGTCAGAATGAAAAGGAAATAAGGTATCCCAGTTAAAGGATTTATCTGATAGTATAATTCTCAGTGCACCTTTAGAAAAGCAACTCGACAATGCTCAAAGCTTGAATGGCAAACCTCACAGATCCAAAGTACCTTGGTAGGATTGGTGGCAGATGCACTAAAAAAACTCTTAAAGCATTCAGTCATGGAGCAGTTATTTCCCAGAGGGGACTGCAAGAAGCTAGAATAGCACTATTCCAAAGGATATAAAGGCATAGATACAGATTAATTATGCTTACGTTTGCAATTGTGAAAGCAATGGAAAAGATGTTGAGAGGAAACTTGATGAATTCACAGAGGTAAATAACCTGGAAGATAAATGCAAACAAAGTTCGTGGTCAACATTTTCTGCATGTAGTTTGATGACTGGACCATGATAGACATTGACAAATAAAACCCAGTGGATATGGTACACATTGATGTTAACATAGCCTTTCATTCAATTCATACAGGAACTAACAGACAAGATGAAAGAGTTACGGGCAGAAATAGCTAGCAGAAATGGTAGCGGAATGGCTGCAATGTTGATAGCAAAGAATGGCAGAAAAGATGACCCTTCAGAGGTAATAGGGAAATACGTGAGATCCCACAGAGTTGGTAATTAGATTAGAGCACTTAAGGATACTTACATGAAACATCATGAATGACATTCAGAGTCTGATCAAACTTTTTGCTGATGGAGGGACTAGTATGTGATTTGGGAAATGTTTAGACAGTAATATAGCAAGACAGTGTGCCGAACACAGCGACCAATATTTAGTGAAGAAAAATGCAAGGTACTTCATCTGGAATATTTCAGTTCTTGTGTAGAGCAGCAGTGGGTCATGGGGGGAGGTCAAATTCAGTGGCAGAAAACAGAAAAATACATAAGAATGAGAGCAGTTGCATAAATGTACCAACAGGTAAAAATGGAAAAAAACAACTTGACCAAAGCCAGCAAGATAATATTGCATATCCAGTGATGAATGAACTCCAGAATTAATGATAAGTAGTTTCTACCCTTCATTTCTGTCCAAATTACAACTGGAGTACTTCATACATTTTTGTGACTATACTGGGAGAAAGGAATCAAGGTAATGGACAGGATCCAGAAAAAATATATCAGATTCATAATAGGGCAGAAAAAAGATGCAATAGAAGCTTAAAAAAGTAAGCTGTTTTACCCTGGCAGGAATGGGAATGCAGGAGACATGATATGGAACTATAATATTATCAAGAGCTGTATTAGGATAGACATTCAAAGAAGAATGGGGTAGACACCACAACTACAAGGCTGAATGTGCAAGTTACTGTCTGAATATCAGAAAGCACTTTTCACAAAATATAATGAACAAATAGAAAAAAATGCTAGAAATAATTGTTGTCTACAGGACTATGGATGCATTCAGGAGTGTCTGCTATACGTGAAAGAACAGAGAAAGAAACAAGGAAGGGACAGCTACAAGAAACTTGTATACAAAAAATAGACTGGTTGGTCACATATTTGTGCCATCATCATTACATAATGTAACACATTTTATATAATGAAAGCTCATTAATATTTAAACATATGAGCAATAACTGTTCAGTTATACATGCCCATCATCAAATGAACATTACCAGTGATTGCAAGTCCATTTATAAAATATGAACGCAAACATTTCCTAACAGCAAACTCAGAATATATTAAAATTACTTTCTACCAAGTGTCCCATGTAAAACAGATAATGCATAAATGCAGAGCTACAAACTGGAAAAATGACACGATAATGATTTAAAGAAATAACTCCTTAATTACTCATCATAAACAAATCTGCTTAAGCTATAGGACGTACACTATTCTATATAGAAACACTCCTGATTTACACTTTAAAAATACTTCCTGCAAATTAAGAAATGAAGAAAGCAGCTATGTGGAAATCACCTCAGCTACAAAACACATTCAATTATGCCCTCCATTTCCATTAATATTAACACTCTAAACAAACCCCATGACAGCAGACATATCAACAGCCTTCTAATATTCAATTGTTTAACAAAATATAAAGCATGTGCAGTATAAGTTGGCATGTGACTTCACAGTTGCTATGTCTCTGCTGTGGTGCAGGGAAACAGCAGAAGTACAGGCCTGTATACGTAGAAAGTACTATACCTGTCCTTATGTGCACATATAAATACATGAACAGTTTATAAATAAGGTGTCCTGAAACTCCATGCAGTGAACAGAGATATAAAAATGAATTATGCAGCAAACAATGGCATTTTTTTAAAAATGCCCAGACATTTTTTTCCATTGTCTTGTGCACATGTGCAAGCAGAACATTTTGCTGCAGTGGACCTTTTTAGAGAGCAATATGCAAATGAACAGAACTTTATCAAGATCTACTAATGTACATATGCTAAAAACTGAGAAATGTAAAATTTGTAAGAGTTAGTGAATGACTGTTTAGCCTAAAGTTCAGTTCTTCTAACATATATAAACATTAGTGGTAGAGGCAAAGTTGTACATTTGCAATACATTTGTCATTAAAATTAATAATGAGGATTAAACCCAGCCTTTTGGTACAGTGGAATAAAACAATGACAGTATCCCATGGGACCTGTGTTTGACTAGAAGCATGGGAGCTGGAGGCACTGGAGAGGATGGCAGTGAGAAGCCAGTCCCATCACACCTATCCTGGGGGAATGAGGCTGCATGGGCTCACTGCAATAGCAGCATTAATAGCCTGGTGAGCTTGGTCTCACAAGCAGTATGCTCCTTGGATGGGAAGTTGGGTATGTTTACTTACTGTGTGGGGAACATCGACTCTCCAGATTTTGATGTTATGCCATGTCGATGCAGTGGGTTTCGATGGTGTGGCCATTCGATGAACTAATGGTAACCCATATATATATATATATATATATATATATATATATATATATATATATATATAGTCCCTATTAGATTGACGGAAAATCAAAATCATGAACAGCTGACAGTTCGAAAATGTCATTCTTCGAAATCTCTATTGTGAGATTGCCATACAGTGAAGATTGGAAAATTTGCCCTTTCCTCACTGTAGTGTGATCTCGGAGTTGATATATATAATTAGTAGGGGGTGTGGGAGGCGCAGCCCCCCACAATACCTATTTTGAAGAATGGCATTTTTAACTTTTAAGCTGTTCTAGATTTTAAAGTTTTGTTCATATAATAAAGACCCTATATATATATATATATATATATATATATATATATATATATATATATATATATATATATATATACACACATATATATATATATATATAAATATATATATATATATATATATATATATATATATATATATATATATATATATATATATATATATATATATATGTATGTATATATATATATATATATATATATATATATATATATATATATATAAATGATTGTCTCATGAAATATCAAATATTTAATAACAAATCAAAAAAGAGTGATCATTTTAGAGTGAATTTAAAATGACTGAAAACAGCACAAACTAAATTAAAGCTTTTGCAATTGCTACACCACCTGCTAATTAAATATTCCAACTTCAGGACTGCACAGCAGAGTAAGGGGAAATTCCCTGATACCATTTGTCGCTCATCCCTCTCTAACATAGATGATAAGCAGGTGGTGTAGTTTGTTTAGATACTTTAATACATATAAACACATCAGGATGGCTAGCAGCATCATAAAATATAAACAAACTGGTTAACAGACAGACCTTACATACATGCTTAAATCTCAACAGCTTTTTACAAAATGGCAGTCAGGTTCACACGCACTCAATATTTATACACTTGTTCAAGCCCTTGGATAGCTTCTTCTTCTTCTTTCGGCTGCTCCCGTTTGGGGTCGCCACAGTGTATCATCTGTTTCCATTTCTTCCTGTCCTCTGCATCTTGCTGTGTCACACCAACCACCTGCATGTCCTCTCTCACCACATCCATAAACCTTATCTTAGGCCTTCCTCTTTTCCTGTTACTTGGCAGCTTCATCCTTAGCATTGATCTACATCCTCCCTCTTAAAAAGATTACCCTTAGTAAAAACAACATTGCAGTTAGACATGCATTATTATAGACATTAGAAACGAAACATAATGTTCATGTCCAAGTTGTCATGTATTTGTTACGTGGTCTGGAGATATGACTGTATCTTGTAACATAACAATCTGGACTGAATATAGCAACAGGGACAGTCTTTGGTTTACAACTAGTATCATGACTTCTGGATTCGTTACAGGAACAGGAATATTCTCTGGAACTTACTCTGGAATTGGAACATTGGACAGCTCCACCTGAGATAAAGCATTTTTCTCACAGGTTACGTGCTGTGGTATAGGCTTGACACTGGCATCAAATGTTTCCACTTCCACCTAAACTCTGCTCCTTGTGATTCCACAATGTACAGTCACAGCTCTGGACAAATATTCTTCATGACACCAATCCGATTGTAACCTTTAGACGTTTACATACTTACCACTTCTTCTCATAGTGGATTGAGAGGTTTGCTGGTTTTATCTTAGTAGGACTTCTAGGTTAGGTGCTTTCACTAACTTGTTGTTCTTGACACATGGAACCAACAATTGACTACTGATTGGTAATGTGGTTCTGGTTTGCCTCGATAGAAGTCTCTGTTCAGGGGAACAAAGATGTGTATCATGAGGAATGTTTCTGAGATTCAAGAGATTCAGGAAAACATCACTATTGTCTTGTTTCAACTTCTCTAGTAACTGTTTTGCACTTTGAACTGCACATCCTGCCAAACCATTTGACTGTGGGTACTCAGGGCTACTTGTGACATGCGTAAAGTCTCATTCTTCAGCAAATCTTTTGAACTTTTGGCTTGTAAACTGCATGCCATTGTCAGAAATAACTTTGTGTGGACTTCCATGGACTGCAAAATGAGGCTTCATCTTAGTAATGACAGCACTGGATGCTAGATTAGGAAGTAGGCCAATCTTGAACCAATTGGAATAAGAGTCTACTAACACCAAATAATGTTGACCATTCCACCTGAAAATTGTCGGTGGCTACAGTCGACCATGGTAGTTCAGGAATCTGGTTTAGCTGAAGTGGTTCTTTCTGTTGATGTGGCTTAGTACTGTTATACATGGAACAAGATTTCTTGTGACATAGATGGTCAAAATACTAGACCTTTCACCCTTCTTTTGGTAGAATCAGTTCCCGTGTGACCATGATGCAAGATAGTAATGTACTCTAGTTGCAAAGACTTTGGAACAATTATTTTCAGACCTTTCATAATACCATTGTCAGACAAAATCTCATCTCTGTATGGAAAATAAGGTTGCACTTCTTGAGGTAAACTAGACTGCTTTGACAGCCATCCTTGATTGATAAAGTGGTTGTGCTTTTGTAAAACGGGATCTGTGGCTGTGTGATCTCTCAGCTCACCAAGACATGTGGAAGAAAAATTTCTCACTTCATGACTTCAAAATCAAGGTTCTCATTCTCTTGTTGTTCAGTGATGCTTCTGGGCGATCTGGATAAGGTATCAACAAGATAAAGAAGTTTGTCTTTCTTGTAGACAAAAGTGAAAATATACTTTTGCAATCTCAGCATCATATATTGCAATCTGGCTGGAGTTGAATGCATAGGCTTTCTTAGGATAGTGACTAGCGGATGGTGGTCTGTTTCCATCTGGATAGGTGTACCATAAACATAATCATGGAACTTCAAACTTGCAGACACAATTTTCAAATGCTCTTTCTCAATCTCGGCATACTGCATTTCAGTTTGGGTAAGAGTTCTCAATGCATAGGCAACAGGTTGACCCTCTTGTAGAATGACTGCACCAAGATCAAATTTTGAGGCAACACATGAAAGAGTAACTGGTTTGTGAACATCATAGAATCTGAGAGTTGGTGGACTGGCAATTCTCTGTTTCAGGACATCAAATGCTCTTTGGTGTTGCTCTAACCAAGACCAGGATACATCTTTACATGTCAGCTCTCTGAGTGGTGCTGATAGTTGGTCTAAAGTCTGGAACGAACTTGCCTAGATAATGAACCATGCCAAGAAAATGTTGCAGGGCCAGAATGCTGTCTGGAGCTGGCATCTTGTGAATGGCTGTTTGGTTGGAAAGGTCTGGTCATAAGCCTAAACTAGTAAATAAATGACCAACACAAGTGACCTCTTGCAGCCTGAATTTGCATTTCTGTGGCTTGAGCTTAAGATTCACTTGACATGCTCTTTCCAGAACTTTTCTGAGGTTTCTATCATGCTCACCTTCACCATTACCTCCTACTAGTATGTCATTGACTATAATAGTACAAGGATACCCAGAAAAAAGTTGCTCCATTACACTTTGAAAGACTTCACTTGCAGAATTTATCCCAAATGGCATTTTCAAAAATCTGTACCTTCCAAACAGAGTACTGAATGTAGTAAGCAATGAGGATTTCTTGTCAAGCTGAATTTGCCAAAATGAAGTTTTTGCATCTAAGACAGAAAAAAGAGTGGCATTTGGCATCAGAGCTGCGACTTCTTTGACTGTTCGCATTGGTTGATGAGGTCCTTTTAGAGCTTTGTTAAAATCTTCTGGATGAATACATATTCTGATGTCATCTGAGCTTTTCTTGTGAGCTACCACTATAGAAGATACTCATTCATTTGGTTCTGCAACTGGACAAATCACACCATGTTGCACATTTTTTTCTAGCTAGGCTTTGACTCTGTCCTGCATGGCTATTATAACTTTTCAAGCTGGCCTGATAACTGGACTAACATATGGGTCTAACTTCATGGAGTACATAGCTGGAAGCTGACTTAGTTTGTCTTTGAAAACATCAGCATAGGTAGAAAAAATGTAGTGGCTGAAATTATAGTGGTCTTTTAAGCTAACATGGTGGACTTCCTTGTTAAATGAAAGCAGTCCCATTTTCAGACTGTCTCTGGGCTCTAATAGTGACTGGACATGCCTCTTGACCACATAAAATAACAAGTCATAACATCTTCCAGCAGAGTAACATGAAAGCACCACTGAACCTTCAGTCTGAATTTATTCACCTCCATAAGCAACAAGCTTCACACACCTTGCTAAATCAAGCTTCTCACCACAACACTCTAGCTAATGTATCTGCTGACATGACATTGCACTTGGAACCTGTGTCATCTTTGAGCTCTGCGGGATTGCCATTTATCCAAACAGTGCAAAATACTTAATTCTTTGCCCTTAAATCTACTGCATTGACTGTTTCGTAAAGCACTGACATGCCATCAACATAAATAGTAGGGTTGCAACTCTCTAATTGATCAACTTGTTTAGAATGTTCCCTTTTAATGAAAGAATGTGGCTTTTTGATTTACAAAACCTTTTGAAATGATTCCACCTATTGCATTTGTGGCTTTGCTGACCAAAAGCTAAACATTTCTCCCTTTTAGATTCATGATTTCCACTACAGTGGTGACAGTTGGCAATGAAACTAGGTTGGGGCCCATGCTTTGAGTTTGCTGACTCACTCTTATGCTTCACTGAGACTGTGTAAACTCTGGACTTTGTTAGAAAGTTCTGGGGTTTATCAGTGAGTGTTACAGGGTCTACAGTTGCTGCCATGTGCTTAGGCCTGTTTCTTTTAACCACGTGCTGCATACTATCAACATGACCTTTGTCACTTTGCTTTCTAGAGCTATTCTCATTTGTAAGCATATCTGAGCGCTTTTCTGTGAGCTCATATATCTAATAAATCTCAATGACCTTATTCAAAGTTAAATCACAGTCACAAAGCAAAATCTTTCTCACAGCATCATATTTAATACCACACACAAGTTTGTCCTTTATCAACTCATCCATTAAATCACCAAATCTGCAGTTTTAGCCTTGTTTCTCAAATTAGTTATATATGCTCCAAAAGTTTCACCAGGCTTTTGATCCCAATAAGTGCTTTTCCATTGTAACATTTGTCTGGGTGTTACACATTTCACTAAATTTACATTTTAAGCACTCCGGGTCCTCCCTTGACTCAGCCAGTACAATAATATGATGGTTTTCCTCCTATCCTGCATAGATAGCAGCATACCTCTCAACCATACCGAATTCCTTGGAATTTACCAGTTTTTAGGGCAAAATATTGGGGTGCCACGAATTCCTGAGTGGTCCCTTTAATTCTCGATTTCTTTTTTTATTTTATTTACAATTATAAAGTGACACTGATGTCATCACCAGCATAACCTGCAGAGAATACATGCAGGGGAGTGCTGCACTAAGGAAGGGAGTAACTGCAATTAAATGTCTGTAATTTAGGTTTGTACATGAGTCATGACTAAATTCCCACCACATTCCTTTGACATAGTTTTCATATGTAACAGTGCCATCTATTATTGCTCTGGTATGGCAGAGCTGCTTGATACAGAACTTGATATTACCTACCTGGAATTTGAACTACTTGAGTTGCATTTGAAAGAAACTTGATCAAAATGCTCATAGGCATGAATCGTGGCCCAGAAGTAGGTAGCCCTATACTGAAAGGGTTGGTTTTGGCTTCAGTGAACCTCTGTCCTTCAGCTAGCACTGGCTAATGGAGGCATAAGAGAGAATTAATTATTAAAAGGTCTGTAAGTTAACATGATAAACTCTCCTCAGTCTGATGCTGTGGCTTTAGACATTTGCTATAACAACTCCAAAGTGACACCCAAATGTAATATGGCAAGTCTGTGAGAATTGCTTCCTTGAAATCATTCTGGTGTGGCCTGTAGCTGTATAGAAAGAAACAAGTCAGTCAACCTTCCTGCCTCCCCTTTTGTGCATTTCCACTTTTATATGTGTGTCACTGATCCCAAGCCTTTGCCCTACATTATTTTGACTTTCTTTTTGATTTTTGAATGAAGTGGTTCATGTGTTAAGTGATGATGTGGTACAGAAATGCAGGTAATACCGCACTGTTTGTCCTTCGATATGAAGATGCATTTGGAAAAACAATAATATTCCTGGTCCTCAGGCCACTGTCTCTCTCACTCCAGTTAAAGAGCTGACCCTTACCAGGTAGCTTGTCCAGCTTTCAGCCTCATGGTACTTAATTACTGCTATTGTAGAAATAAGATCGCTTTTCACCGTATATTTTTAGGGGCTAAATAACTTCTAGTCTTGATGCAAATATTTTGGCTTCCTTTAACACAGAGACTTTGCTCTGAATGTTGTTATGTGCTTGTGAGTGATTAATAGTCAAGAATGAGCAGTTTATTTTTGTGCGTTGTCTTTTGAAGCTAGGGGTTATTGGATAATAAACACATCCATTGTGATTAGAAGCAGATATGTGGCGTAACTGACCACTTCTTTTGTGGTACCAAATAAAACAATTTCCAACAATGAAAAACTTAAACTTAAAACTATTTGGGGGTGCAAGTAAAACAATTCGGGTCAACAAGAAACTAGTCAATAAGTTCAAGAAACCGTTGCTTAAATATTATTATTATTTATTTCCACGTATAGGTTTTTAATGTAATCTGTAAGCAACTTCCCTATGGAAGCATCCTGTTAAATTTTTGGTTGTGGTGTCTAAATTTGTGGCACTGCCATGTGCCGTGCAACGCTGGGCTGCTTTGCAGCCATAGTAAGCCAGTCCTAGTGAGTGTGCCTAATCAATGTCTCTATCAGCTTTACCTCATTATGAAGAACAGAATCTCAGTTTTGGACTTAAAAATTTCCAGTTCCACACTAAAAGGTTGCCGTGCACATTCATTGTTATTCTTTTAATAACAGATGCCCATGCAAATACATTAATTCATAAACATAATTTTTATTAAATATGAAGCAACAATTCATACCTCTCAATTGTACAGATTTTCGCAGAATGTCCATATTTTTGCCTCATGTTTTTGGTCTGTTTTTCATAAAATTGTTTTTTTTTTCTGGCAAATCAATAAGGATTGAAGTCAGAAAAATAATAACAAACATTTCAGTTTCAGACCCTTCAGAAAATTCATGCTAATGCAAAACCTGTTATGCTATCAACCTCTTAGGTTTGTAAGAGCAATATTTAAAAATTGTCTCTATTTTTGGGCCTCTGTCCCTCCATTATTTATGGCTTTGTCCAGATCTCTTGCTCTAACAGTTTGAGAGGTATGATTCTGCTGCCTACAAGGAAAGTCTCAGGGCTGTGTCTAAACATCATGCAAAAGCTTAAGGGGCAGTCTCTTATAAATAATGTGGGTTGGATTGAAGAAAATTTGACTTTGCTGTGGCAGGCTTTCTGCAACTGCAAGTGACAGGCCAACAAAACCCTTTTAGATTATATTGATGGTTCTTTGAGTATACTGAAGGTTGTTTGAGTAAAGTTGTGTGAGAGTGATAGTTTTGGCCTATTGTACTATCTTGGATACATCAATCATGACTCAAAATGGCTGGCAATTTCGAGAGCACTGCCTTTGGATTTATTTCCTGTTGCTGCTGCTGATGATACATGTAGAGCACTTGGTTGGTAAGTCCTACTTTACAAACTGGTTAATTTTTTTCACCAAGCATCAAAGCATGACTTTGTGGGTTAGTTTATTCTACTGCTGTCAGGTTTGTTTTTGGTGAAATTGTAATACATGCCCTTAGATGAGTAGTTGCTGTCGATGTGTCTGGGCAAGGTAATGAAAACCAGATATATTTTCCTATAACTTCATTTTCATAGGAAGGGATACGACATTTAAGTAAACACTGCTGCAATGAAACAAGATGCAGTAGTCAATTAGGCTACATTTGTTTATTTTGTTGAAGACAACATTATTTAGGATTTATAAATAGCGTTATCTGTAGTCATGCCTCTCATCTGCTACTGATTTTTGGCTCAGATTTTTGCACTGTTCCTCCATCCTATTCCCTGTCAATTTTAGGAGATTATATGATGAATTATGCTTAATAAGCAATGACAATAATTGGAGTTATACTTCTTTAACTTCAGACAATGCATCTTAATTCACATTTTATTATGTTCCTTCTCTTGCAGCTTGTGCTGTTCTGAAAGAGACACTGGGAAGCTTTTATTTTGCATTGTATATTCCCTTTTGTGTACGTCAGAGAAAAAGCTGGCAGACCACCTTCAAACCCTGCAGCTGCTGGAGCATATGTGCCATTGCACAGCAGACCCACTCTGAGGTGTCATGACATGCTCCCGTGGGAAGGCAGGGTGGGGGTGGGAAGAACTAATGAGCCCTGCTGTTTGGCTGGCACTGTGCAGCGGGCAGCAGCAGCCAACTTGTTGTTCTTATTGAGCCAGATTGAATGAGGAGCTGGTAAGCTGCTGAGCACCATTCCTGTTCCACAGGTACACCAACTGCACTCCCCACCTCATTCCATTTTTTTCTGCTGTCAGGCAAATGAGGTTTAACTTTCTTCTAGTTTGTTCTCAAATCTATGTATCATCTATCTGAATGGTAATGCTTTTAATGGAACCTGTTTGTTGGGGGGCTCAGGCTCGGTCCAACTATATTTTGGAAAAAAAAGTTGTGTGGATTGCCTTTATTAGTACCAGGACCCCAAACTCCCACGTTTCTCCTTAGCTGCTTTCTGTACCTTATGTAATTGGTATGATTGAAGGCTGTCTTAAGGATCACTTCTGTTCTGTGTTTCTCTTTTTTTTTTTATTGCTTATTATGCAAGGGCGGTATTTTCTTGCCATCATTAAAGGGTCGGTTGTAAATGGGATAATTTTTGTTTTATTATTTTAGAAATTAAATTGCTCTGTTTCTATTTTACTTCACGTACAGATGAGGAATGTCTCCTCTTTTGTTTAAATTGATTTTTTAGCGCAGTCTGCCTTACAGTGGGAATGCCCAATTTTGTTTTAAAGTGAAAATGTCATTTGACGTGTGTGTTTTGGTGAAATGGGTGCCAGCAGGAATTTTTAAGGAAGTCATGTTAACTTCAGTTAGTTCACTTAATGAATGCATTAGAACATTTTTTTCCCATTCACAACGTGTTTTGTAGAATTATTATGCAGGGCTACTACTACTAACATCTTTCATGCTGACAGAGCTGAGTTCCTCCACGTAATACATTTCTGGTGCTTCCTTGTTGTAACCTGTCAGTCTGCGAAGGTCCCAGAGTCTGAAGATGGTGACTGGAAATTTAGATTAAATTGGTAGGGTGTGTGTTTGTGTGCTGCCATATCTCTCAATCTCCTAACACAAGAAATTTGGATAAAGAGTTAAATAATGGGGGGACAAAGACTCAAAAATAGTGACAGATTTAAAATACTGTTCTTAGAATAACAGGTTGCCAGCAGTTAATTTTATTTTTATAAAAACATTGCATTTTAGTTTTATAAAAATTCAAAGTCTGATAGATGCTCAAGTGTTAATCTAAATAAAACACTATTGTTCTGGTTATATTTTGTGTTTAGTATTTTGTCTGTTCTTCAATTTGCATTTAAATGTTGATATCCCACAATACCATGGGGGTGGGCAGAGTTACATAATTATGTATGCAAATTTTATGTTAAACAGCATCCGGATTTTTGGCCAGTTGTACCTACTTTTCATGGACCTTTGTCCAGATTCTTGATGTTTCCAGGTTGAGAGGTATGGATAGCAGGTGCATACACAAATGAACGTTCCCTTTCTATGTCTTCTGACCCAGCTAAATTATGAGAATAAATGCCTTTGTACGGTCATCTTTATCAGAAAATAGAGCCTGTATGAAAATGTTGTACGCTTGCTCAAACACTCTCCAGTTCTCTGCAATATTATCATCAAACACAAGTGCACTGGGTTTTCGAAATCCATCTGCCATACCCACAAAGTATGCACAAACAGACTGAAAATATGGCCCTTGTAATTATGTATGAACAAACGGTTCTGTAACCTTGTAATATTCAAATGCACAATAAACTCTTCAAAATGCTGTATGTCGTGAAATGTGCTCTCAAGTGGATGTATCTTGCAAAGTAACTTTACTGTAATACTGCACAAACATGCAAAAACTTTATACATTTCTGATAACTCAGATATCTTTATTTATTATGAAAAATACATGCTCAGCAAAAATGCGGTCATTTCCTCTTATTTTGTTCGTTTTATGCAATTAAGACTTTATTTTAAACATTTTCCATATTAATTTGAATATTTTTGTTTCATATTTTGCAAACAAATAGTGTTGAGCAAGTTTTAATATCTGAAGTTTGTTTCTGACCTGTTTTGTGAAGTATGCATGCAGTAGGGATGGTTCACTCCTCTATATTCCTCCAGTTTCAACTGAGTGCCTCTCGATCTCAAACTGAAGAATCTGTATTCATACTGCTTCTGACACCATGTCCTTTTACGCATGCCATTTCTGACACTATGTCACTAGTCTCTCTCTAACATAGATGACAAGTTACATACATACATGCTTACATCTCAACAGCTTACTACAAAATGGCAGTCAGGCTTGGACATGCTCAGTATTCATACACTTGTGCAAGCCGTGTTTGCATTTCTGGATTTTATATATATATATATATATATATATATATATATATAGTAGTTCTACTATATATGTTTCAGCTGTGCATTGCAAAAGCTATTAATGTTTCCTTTCCAGATGATAAAAGGTAAAGCTAAATGTGACAGCAATGCTTGCGAAAGTGTAATTATCCATCCACTGTACAGTAATATGTAATGCCTCTTTAAAATTTAAGTGTTTGTTGTGCAAAAAGTTCTGGTCTATCACTATAAAGCTATTGCTTTAATAAAATGTTATTATACAAGAAGATTAGTTCAAAGTGAATCTTATGCATTCTACCATAATGAATCATATTGAATAAGAATGCAAAGTTCCTATAATCACGGCTGCACAGGTAGAGCATGTTGTACCCATTGAATGGCGACTGTGGCGGTTATCCCACAAACCTGATTGACTTCTTTGTAGATGAGGGTAAAATGGTTCACACAGCTTATCTAGATCTTGCCAACTGGCTCATGGCAAATCTGACATCAGACCAGTGACAAGTGGAGTACCACAGGATTCAGTCCTGGGTACTCTCCTGTTTGGTATCTACTTCTCTGAGGTGCAGGCCAACACGGAAGGTCTTTGGCTAACAAAGTTTGCAGATGACTGCAAACTAGGAGCCATAATCGAAACTCCTAACGATGTGGACAAACTACAAAAGGGCTTCACTGAGACAGATACCTGGTGTCAAAGCCATGGTCTGAAGCTCAATGCCAAAAAGTGTATTGTCATCCCCTTTGGTAAAAACTCTGTACCCATGAACTACCACATAGCTGGTAGTCTACTCAATGCCGAAAATGTGATAAGAGACCTTGGGACACAGGTGGACAGTAGTCTCTCCTTTGATAATCACATCGCCACAGTGGTCAGGAAATCCTTCTACATGGCTCATCTCATCACAAAAGGATTCTCATCCAGAAAAAAAGAGGTCATTGTTCCCCTCTACTCATCACTCATTAGACCCATTATAGAGTACAATGCCCCCTTTGGTATGTACCTCACAAGACATCTACAACAACTGGAAAGACCACAGAAATACCTCACAAAGAGGATTACTGGCCTCAAACAGATGCTCTATGCAGACCGTCTCAAAAAACTACAGCTTTACTCCATCGCATATCGCCTACTCAGAGGCGATCTCTGCCTAACATACAAAGCTATGTCAAACCGAAAGCTGTTGGACATGCTCCACTTAAAGAAATCCCAATCCCTCCAAGCTACATGCTCTAGGGACCTAAACCTTGTCACCACAATAAACAGAACATGCTGGAGGGATAGATTCCTGTCCCAGAGACTTCCCATACTCTGGAACAGACTACCTATCTATGTCAAACAGAGCTCCTCATTAGCACTCTTCAAGAAAAATCTTGATGATTGGATGGGAAATGGGAAATTCACCCTGGGGATCACTTCTGTGGCTCTGCTCGACAGGGGCACAGGAAAATAATTTTCTTGGGTGGCAAAAGCCAGGGTACATTTTTTGGCTAGGCTTGTATGGGCCCTAGGGCCGATAGCCTAGTACCTACCTATGAACATATGAACCTATGAACTTGAAAGTAATGTGCAGGAAGTTTAGTAGAAAAACAATTGAGGTATTTTCTGTGAGTATATTTGTAGGTATGCTGATATTTGATGTGAATAATATTTTTATCCAGCACAGTTTACAATGACTTCCTTTTATTGACTAAATATTTTTCACTGTGTTCATATTTGATTACATTATGTTCACATGACATCATGAGCGTATAAAATGTTATGTTAAATGATTGAGATCTAGAGGACATTGAAGAAACTGTTTAGTGAAACTAGTTTGTTAAGGTTTCTGGAGCAGTGTAAATAAAGCTTTTGATTTTTTTCTTCCACATGCTGAAACCTGGTGTCTACTTTTGGATACTTTTCCAGTGAAGCTAATTCTGATTCAATCCAAATCTATAGGCTGCATCTCGTGGACTGCTCCTACCCTAAACCTTTAAAGTTAACTACCAGATAGCAGGAATGTTCTCCTGCTAGTGCCTACTTCACCTAATACTGGCACAGATGCACAGTGCTTTGTGCCTTCTAAATGCTACACCTCCTTTCCCGAACACTGCCCATCCTCCTTAAGACTTTAACATTTCTAATACAAAGTGTTTAAAATATTTAATAAGAAATTTAAAGTCAAGCTGCTTAAGGCAAAACCTTTTCAGGAAATTCCCAAAAGAAGAATCACAAGCATGAACCCACAGAGGTTGATACAGAATAATCTTGGCATTACTCTGATTTGTGTGTGTGTGTGTGTGTGTGTGTGTGTGTGTGTGTGTGTGTGTGTGTGTGTGTGTGTAGGCATATCTTCTATTGGGGCACTACAACACTCACTAGTGATGGGCACTGTCATATACAATAAGTAATGTGCAGAATTTGCATTGAAAGAACAGGATTGTGGTATCCTCGGGGTGGGGGATCTGTTTTCTCCAAGGTACAGTGATCTTGGAGTGGTATGCATAAGTAGTGAGGAAACAGGGTGCAGCACACCCCTGGAGAAATGCTGCTTTTACCGAGTATTTAACCATCACTGTTTGGGGTCAGTTATGTGCAAAATTGTTTGGTTGCCCTTATGTGGGTTGATAACAAAGCAGTTACTTTCATTATATTTCCATTACAGAGGCTTAACTAGACAAGAACCATGGTCCTCATTTGAGTATGGAGTTTCTGAAAAGTCATCCTGTTAATTATTCTGCTAACCCAGGTAATATCAACAGATGTGTGACTGTCTTAGATCTGATTTTGAAATGTCAGATTCCCATTACAAGCATTAGCTTCTTTAAAAATGTCCCTGTTGCAGAACAAACTGCAGGTATCTACCCATTTATTATACACATAGTAATTTGAGGGGAATGTCCATTTATGTTTGTCACCTAAGTGAGCTTCTTGGGTATTTTGGGTAAACAATGGAGCAACTGAATTCACCTCTGAATTTATCCAAACTATGAAGGTATTTTGCTTTGCTCAGGTCATTTCCTTTGCAACCTGTTTTAAAGGGCATATTTTTGATTTCCAAATGGGGTACAGTGGATATAATTAGGCAGGCTCCCCACTTCATTGTCTGATCCCTATCGTGTCTGTTTTAGTCTAGATCTACCTCTAGTAACTTCACATTGAATTGACAAAGTTTAGGGAACTTAAGGAGCATTTCCATTGAAAATGAGATTCCAGTTTTGGATAGGCTCTTTTCTTAAGATGTTGCATATATTCCAGCATCACAAGTTGAGAATAATCAAGTTATTACCCCTCACTTAACTGGGTCACCTCAATACCATGTATGGTCGGTGTCTGCTGTGACATGAATGCTGGTACAATCAGATGTTTCAAAAGCTCCAGACACAAAGGCAGAAGTTAAAGTGCAAATGAAGGATGGTGCACATCTTGGGGAACAGATACAGAACACAGGAACTGTTCCTTCTTACATATGCTCTCTGACTGCATGATAATATACTGGTCTGCTAGCCTCAGTTTTCTTCTGTATCAATTTTCCCTAAAAATCTCTTCTAGATCACCATGCAATCCAGAGTTTCTTCAAATCCAGGAGCCTGTATCAGCCCTAGAATGTGAGGCTGTGGCACACTTGTTGTAGATAAAATTGTGAGACTAGGTGGTATTGCCCTCATATACAAAATCGTTTTGGTTATGCACTTTTCTTCAGGCCTGTCAGTTTACATGTCTGCACCCATTCAACACACTGTACAGCAGAGATTAAATGGCTGCAGCTAGAGACATAAGATGTGTCAACACACTGTACAGTGGAGATTAAATGGCTGCAGCTAGAGGCGTAAGATGTATCAACTCACTGTACAGCAGAGATTAATAGGCTGTGGCTAGAGGTATAACATGCATTTGCCAAGATTGATTTTTTGTAACAATAGTGACACAGAAACAAGGTACTGTATAATATAGATTTGGACTGAAATTTTGTTGTGAGGGATGCTTGTAACACAGAGGTTGAAAGAAACTGCAAAGGGATGTGTTCCTGGCACTTTGGCTTGAGGATGGCATAACTAGGGCAGCAAACTGGTTGACAATCACATCATCATGTAGCCTTTTAGTATTTCCACCACCATCAACTCAGTCACAACTGGCTGACCTTCAGCTGACCTCACTTGTACCACACTATAAATGATTCTCATTATTATTGTGGTCTTTGTCATGTAGAGATAGATGGTATCTAATGTGTCCCCTGATTTTGGATACTCCCGTTCAGATTTTCCCTTCTATCTATATAATTCAGTTTTGTACAGCTTACAAGAAAGTGATGTTTGTATGACCTGTCTGCTGTGTACAAGGTGATTCTTCAGTGTGAACTTCACAATGTTTTTTTTCCTCCTCCTTTATGTAGTGTGATTATGCATTGCTCAGCAGCACTTCTGTCTTCCCTCATACCGTAACTGCAACAAAAAATTCATACTGTTCTCCATCATAAACTACTGAATGCATGCGACTCCTGATTGACAAGGAGCACCCCTTCCACACGCACAGACATGTACAAACACATACAGATGCACACTCCCCTTTGCCTTTGATCTAGACACAGTTATTATAATAATGAAGAAACACTGACATCATCTGCTATTGCTAGTTTTGGTACTACTGTAAACATGGTGCTACAATTAGCTCCTCCTTTTGTCCAATCTGACATGAAAATTTACCATGTTTCTCACATACTTCCTATAACAAATTACATTGTTTTAGATGGCCCACTCCTCCAATACTCTTTATCAGGAGGATGCTTATATTGGATAGGTCTTCATTTTCCAGAAGGACCTATAGGCCCATGTCCTAACTATAAAGTCCTGTACCCTATTACAGCTCACTTTGTACTACAGTCTACCATGTGGTTCTCCAGATTATGCTGTATTGCAATTTTCTATCCATATAGGAGCCTTGGCACTCATTTTCTGCATAAGCCAATAGGGTGTTACTGAAAATTCTTGTGATTTCTGTACTTCTGCTGAACATAATTCTGGCAACTTATTGTTGTTTGTCTTTTGGCTTTTCCCGGTTAGTGGTCGCCACAGCGGAACTCCGGTCCGCTAATGATTGGCAGTAGATTTTCACAAACGCCGAGGTGCCAGCTCGACGTCCAACCTTCAATGAAGGCATGCCCATTTTTGCATGTCTTTTGAACGCCCATCCAACCGCGGAGAGGACATGCAGACTCCACACAGAAGGCCCTCCCCACACTTTAGCCAAGAATCGAACGGGAGAGCCTCTTGCTGTGAGGCAACAACGCTACCGCTGTACCACCGTGGACAGTTCTGGCAATGATAGGGTTTATTGCAGAAAAAGTGCTCCCCTACTCAGACATAGTCTTGCTGTTCTACCACAGTGATTCAGACAATACTAGTCTGTATGGCGGGAAGGGTATCTTACCATTCCACCACAGTGATGCAGACAATACCACTCTGTAGATGGGGGGGGGTATCTTCCACAGATGACTGAAATCACATTTTCTGAGAAATGATCCACTAAATCCAATTTAATGTTTTACTCAATACAGGAGTGTCTTCATTTCCCCTTGTGTGTAGCCCCACTCACACACATATCCCACTAGAAGCTAGAACCACCTTTGACAGAACCATTCTAAGGTAGGATATTCCATTGTCTGCAAGATTCCCACTCTGTCAACTCTCAGTGGGGATAGCTGTTGTTCTCTCACTGAGTGCTATACAGAAACAATTACATGTGTTTTAATAACATTTCTAAAAAAATGGTTCATATCATTGCAGTGCAACACATCAAACGCAGACACACTTTTCTGGGCCAGTCTCACTTTTTAACTCACCAAACCAGTACATTAGGGAGGAGACTGTTGTCTGCTCTTAGTTACTTACATTAAGCTTTTGTCAATATTTTTACATACCACTGCTTTACTGTACTATACACCCATGTGCCAGCATATATTTTCATTTTATTTGTAGCAGATGTTTTTAATACCCCTCTGTCATCTCTACAGGTGAGTAGACCCTGCTTTCAGCTTCTCAGGTTAATTATTAAGCAAAGTTTTTTTTGCATATTTGAGCTCCAGAGAAAGCAGGTGAATAGCTGACAAGTTTCAGCAATGACTTTCATTCATACTGCTGCAGTGTCTTATAACACACCTACAGAAATTTTCCTATACCAGTGTCCTATTTATTTCCCTAAACACTACATTTGGAGCAGGACATGGAAGCTGTCCTGTCTTCAACGAGTCAGATTAGGCTCCTGAAACACTTTTCCATTTATATCACTACAATATACCACCCTTCACTCTCACAGATTTATGATTAGTACTCTGTTGCCAATTTTTAATTTGCAAAAGTAATTGGCAAACCCTGTACACTATAACCAATCTGTTAAAACTTTAAAATGTATTTTTAGATCAGTGCTATATTATATCTTCATGTAACAAAATCATTTTATTTCTCCAAAATGTGTAACAGGAGATGCCTGAGAAGGAAGAAGAGACTTATTATTCATAACTTCTGTTAACTGAATTAATTTAACTTTTAGGGGCATTTGAACAGACATACCCCAGGATTTAATAAAATCCATGTAGGCACCATGTAGAGCCTACACAGAGTGTATCCATGTACACAGCCACGGTTCCTCCTCTGCAGCATGCCATGCATACTAATGATGGCATGCTGCAGAGGGAGAGCATAGGAACAGGGATATGGAATCTGCGCAGAAAGAAGTGTAGAGGCTACCAGCTGTTGTGGATGCCTGGTCAGACGTTATGTACAGATTAAGGCTCCCTGTAATGCTCCCCACTACTGTTGAAATGCTGTGAATTGTTTTAAATGTGTAATATTTTATTTTTACAAATTTTATTTTCCTCTCTGTATGTTTGCACGGCGAGTTGCAGAGTGCAGCAATGCCAAGTTGTGGTCACATATACACAGCTAACTCCTGATACACATCTAAAAATAGAAAACAGATGTAATTAATTATCATAATTACATATTTTTTTATTGCCGTTTGTGTGGCATGGAGCACTGCAGAGCCAAGCAGCACCTATATATACATAGCTGACAGCTGCCAGACATCTAGAAATAGAAACCGGATGTAATTAATTATTTATTTCTGGGTCTTTTCAAGTGTGTTTTTGCAGCATGGTGCAATGCTCTCAACAGCACTAACAGTACCCCAGTAGCATATGTGAAGGTATACTAGGTTTCATAATATCCAAGTAGCTAAATGGGTAGAGTTACAGGCTAATGCTTTGTAGGTCCTGGGTCCCGAGTCCATAGCAGTCATAAGATGTCTGTAATTTATTTTAGTATACATGTTTCATTTTAAAAACAAATTTGTGAATTATGGCACTGTTGCACTGTGCTGAGCACTGCTTTAACATGCTAATGGCTACAACTGTTTACGGGCTGTTAAGCTTCACTAAAACCACAGTTGTGAGAGTTGTCACACTGCTTAGCTCTGCTTGGCTGCTTTGCGTGCTGCTAAGCGACACATCTCTTTTTTGAATGTTGATCAATGACATGTAAGGGTGGAAAAACAGCCATATTAGATGCAATAGGGAGGAATTCTGCACCATTCATCAGAGTCTACTTATCTGCTGATATGCCAGGTGGTGCTGGAGAGGGTGTATGCTTTCAGGCACAGAGATGGGGGTGTGCAGGAGTCCAGGATCTTTATTGGGCTCCTGGTAAAGAATTATGAACCCAGGCTGATTCAGGGCAGTTTTCAGGGCTCGGAATATAAGGCAGAGGCCTGGGACTGATTGGTCAGGAAACTTACTAGTGCTACTGGTATCCCCACACTGGTGATCAGTGCCATCACCATTATGATGACCTGAAGAGAAGAAAGAGGGGAATCTTGGACACCTGGGTCCAAGAGGCAAGAGCTGTGCATGCCCCACAAAAATGTAAGTATGTTTTTCACTGTTTTATCAAAATGCAAGCAGAATGTCTGCAAAACTGGTATGCATAATGGTGTGCTTCTCTCCCAACAGCTGCAGCTGAGAGAACTTGCAATGTTGAGTCCCATGCTTGGCACCTGGCTCGTTTGCACCATGAATGTGGTAAGTATGTATTTATTATGCTAACTGTAGTGCAATAAGCAAGAACGAGTAAAGCATTTACTGCAATAAAGTATACACAATAAAAACCATAGTGCAATAAATGGGCAAGTAGATCTATACTGCAATAAATGGGCAATAAGAGCTGTAGTGCAATAAATGAACAATAACAAAATCATTTAGAACAGTGGCACTGATGGTCATTAATGACTGGAAGATACAGATTTAGCATAAAACAATTTAATTTCCGCTTTCCTCTCACCAAGACTTCATCAGAAAAGCAAATGAAACAGTAAAACTGAAGCAGCACATCTTAAATATATTCCTATTTTAAACAATTAATCAATTAACCAATGAAATTCACATTGGCTCAAAACCATTCATAAATTTAAAAAGACATACATCTTGTAGCCATTTCAAACTCCTAAGAACAAGTATATAAAAACTTTACTATCAGACTCTATCTAATAAAACATAATAATAAATAAAGGAAAAAGTAATTTTACATTTTTCTAATAGTCAACTTTCTATATTTCAAGAAGCATTTGATATTTATTGCATCATTTAATCCTGGCTTTTTGTCTGCCCTCAACTTTATTTGCCAAGAAGTCTCTCTCTGCTCTATCACATTTTTAAAGTCTCCTCCCCTGGGATCTGCTTTAACCATCTCCAAAACTGCAAATAAAAACTTCTTAAATGTGTTACAGACAACTGAATGCTTATACAGGGCATTATTCTCATCCTTAATTTTGATACTGTACATGTGTTCTCCCATTCTTGCCATCAAGGTGAGTGGTCATTACTAGATAAAGTGCTTTGCATCCACTGCACAAAGCAATATATACTAAACCTTTTACTTTACAAGTTAAATGACCTGCCACTTTAATGGTATATTTGATGTGGGGTAAGCTTACAAATGGCCCTTGCAAACTATACCTACAGAAGTTGCAATGCCCACACTTAAACATCCCCATATGCTGGGCTATAGCTGGACCACTGCTCTTAGAGGAACACCTTTCCAAGGCATTCTTTAAACAGTTGTTGTTCCTGTAAACAAAATTAAGCTTAGTACCTAAAATTTTTACTAACTCACTGTTACCCTCCCAATTCTCCAGTTTCTTTGAAGGATCTCCTGAATTCCCCCACTATCTGTAGTCATGTCAAGATTACATACTGTACCACAATGGGATGTTCTGCCCCCTTTGCTGTTGTTAATAACAAGTGTCCTCCTCAAAATGGGTGGATACATCTGATTTCTTTTTCCATACTGTCTCTCTCTAAAGATTCTAAGTATTCCAACTCATAACCCCTGTTGAGAAACATAAAAGTGATCCTATGAAATTCACCATCTAAATCCATACAAGAGGTAGTCATACGACAAGCTTGTATGTACTGCCCCTTATAGATATTCTTTTTAATAAAATGGGGATGATTACTTTTAAAATGTAAATAACTATTCATAAAGGTGCCCATTCTATAAATTTTGCTTTCAAATTGCCTATTCAATTCATTCCATTCTAAGGTCACAACAAGAAAATCCACCCTGTTTCCAAAGTCACTTTTCACAACCCGTAAATACCCTGATTGGGAATTCAAATCTTCCAAAAACTGTTCACTAGTGTTACAATCCCCCTCCATAATGAAAATGAGATTGTCTACAAATCTAGCATAAAAATATATCTTATATGTCAGTTTCAACCTTGAAAGAATATTAGCTTCCCACCAAGCCATCACTATGTGGGCATAAGATGGTGCCGCTGGTGAGCCCATCACGACTCCCTTACACTGTTTGAAGAAACGTCCGTCAAAAGTGCAATAATTATGCCCCAAAATAATTTCTAATAAACTGCAAACCAAATTTACTTGACATGGTTCCAAATTGGAACCTGAAAAGAGAAATTCTCTTACTGCTTCCACTCCCTGTTTATGGGGAATGCAAGTAAATAATGACACTACATCCGCTATCATGATAAAATGCTTGTCTTTGTCAAAAGCAAAATCTGTAAGAAAATGTCTAAACTTGTCTAACAGATCCCAGGAGTCTTTTAAATAAGAGGGCAGACTCTGAACTACTGGATTCAAATAGAAATCAATCACCAAAGCTAAATCTTCAGTGACAGAAAGGGGGGCAGACACTATAGGTCTGAAAGGAGGGTCAGTCATACACTTATGAATTTTGGGAATGCCAAATAATGTACCGACCCTCAGTTTTTCTCTAAACAAAAATGATACATTCTCATATCCATAACATCATTCATAAGTGCTTCATATATGTATATATATATATATATATATATATATATATATATGTATGTATTGATGAAATTAGAACTCCCATGCATGTCCCTGACATTTACGTCAGAATATTCTTCTTTAATGTTTAATAATTTAAACATAGAAATTTTATATTGCTCATTGGTCATTACTACAGTGTTGCCCCCTTGTCACTCTTCATATATTGTAAGTCTCTCCTAGAGGTAAGCTCAGTTAGGGCTACCCGTTCTAAACTAGTCAAGTTATCTAACCATAGTTTCTTTTTGTTACCTCTGTCCAAATAATGACTAATATCTTGCATGCATGCCTCCTCAAAATTTGTTAGTGTCTGACTAAGTGCTGGTGTGTAACTAGAAAGTTTATAAAAGCCATTGTAATCACCTTTAACCTGTTTTAATATCTAATTCAAATTTAATTTACAAATGTACTGTTTTAAATCAATAACAGCCTTAGAAAAGTCCGCCCTTTTAGTGGGCACAAAATTAATGCCGTAGCTCAACAATTTAACCTGGGAATCACCTAAAGTTGTCCCAGATAAATTAATAATTTTGAAATGATCATCAAAATGTCTTACTGTTCATCATTGGAGGATTCTAAAGTGGTCAGTCCTCTTTGCTTCACATTCTGAGTCCTTAAAACTTGATTTTCTCTTTTGGGTAAAAAAGCAGCTTTAGTACACGCTCCTGCTGTGTTCAAACCCATGGCAGCCTTGTTAACTGCTGCTTCATTACCAGCTACAGAGCCTCCTGATTCCACCTCACTCTCATCACCAGAAGGAGCTGCAGCCTGATTCTCCACCCTAAAAAACCTGGTGAACAATTTTGAAGAACATGAATGGTCAATAGAACCCTTTACCCAATGGGGTCTGTTTGTAGACTGTTTGCAAAACCAGCCTGTCTTTTTGTGATTTGCAAAATCATTATTTGGTGAAATATTCTTTCTTGTTATTGGAATCAGGAACAAAATTGATATATGCATTGCCATTCTCATAAGCATCCACATCTGTGAGTAGTTTGTTGTGCTTACGCTCTATAACTTCATTCTCATGACTCTCAACTTCTTTTAGAAGCTGATCATATAAATTGCCAGAGTCAAAGTATTTTACCATAGAACTGAGTTCATCATCAAGTTTCATGATATCATGTTTAAGAGAGGACAACTTCTTCTTGTTATTATCTATCAGTAATTTTAAAAACTGAATATCAATGTTGTTGAAAAACTTTGTTAGCTCATCAAAGAAAGGATCAGTGGCCTTGGTACCATTAGGGCATTTAAAGAATCTTAAGCCCTTAGGTATTATTTCAAGTTCATCACATCTCTGGAAATAATGAATTTCCAGATCCACTGACCGGTACTTTTTCAGTAACCTACACAAACTGTCACTCTTGAAGTTGAACTCATCAGCTCTAGCTTTGGCCACATTATAATCAGCCTTCAAAAAAGGGTCATACCTGCTGTCCAGAAAAGAGCGTACATCATTATACTGCATAGGTCTAATGTTAGCTCCAGACCCCAAATTATTTTCACTAGGGCCACTTGGAACATTACAGTCTATAACAATCATTCGTTCATCATCCGAAGTAGATGTTGTTTCAGCAGGAAGATTTTCTTTAGATACCAATATTCTTAATGTCTTTTGTATTTCATTTAATGAAGTCACCAATAAATGAAACAAACCTTTTTCACCCACCGATGGTGTAGAGTGTAGAGTCATATCCATTAAAGGATCCCCTTCCATCTCGGCCATCAGAAAACACTTGACTCCGAACCAGCTAAAGAAAAAAGTGCAACCACAGCAAAATCACCAAATTAACTTAGAACAGTGGCACTGATGGTCAATAAAGACTGGAAGATACAAATTTAGGGTAAAAAAATTTAATTTCCACTTTTGTCTCACCAAGACTTCATCACAAAAGCAAATGAAACAGTAAAACTGAAGCAACACAACAGTTGTTGTTTCTGTAAACAAAATTATATTTTTTTATTAGATTTTTTTTAATTCCGGGCCACACGCGTCTTCCCTCCTCAGTGCATTTCTGCCTGGTGACTAGGCTGCTGCTCTCACTTCCCCATTGCTCCCAAGAGTGCTTTCCCCTTCTTCACTGAACAGACAGGAGCTCCCTCCTAAAGAGAAGAAGACAGTGAACAATCCAGCTTGTGCCATAATAATTTTTGGGACCCTTTCTCCCTTGCTAAGGAGACTCAGTTTGCTCCCAAGAGTGCTTTCCCCCTTCTTCACTGAACAGACAGGAGTTCCCTCCCAAAGAGAAGAAGACAGTGAACAATCCAACTTGTGCCATAATAATTTTTGGGATCCTTTCTCCCTTGCTAAGGAGACTCAGTTTGCTCCCAAGAGTGCTTTCCCCCTTCTTCACTGAACAGACAGGAGTTCCCTCCCAAAGAGAAGAAGACAGTGAACAATCCAACTTGTGCCATAATAATTTTTGGGACCCTTTCTCCCTTGCTAAGGAGACTCAGTGTATGTAATATCTTGCATTTGTTTTACTTTTTCTTACCACTACCTAACCTTAAGCAACATTCTACCTTGGTGCGTGTGAAAGCAGCCTACCACTGGTCACTCCACTGGCCCCCCTCATCCTTGGTCTTTCAGTCCTCTCCCTAATTGACTCTATCTAATCTCTATAAACCTACCTTCTCTGTGGAATATCTTTTCCTCAAAGTGTACCTCCCTCCTTTCTCCACTAGATAGCAGCTTACTCCAGACAAATAGAACAGTAACTCATCCCTCTCCTTGCTTCACCTACTTTCCCTACCTAAAAGTGTCACTACCCTACTTAAAAGATACCATAATACTACTTGCACTCACTCATATACTTACATTTAGTGCTTTCTTCAGGAACCAAACAAAGGTCCTAGTTATACACTAATCAAACCACTTTAAAAGAAGTTTTTCAAACATATACCTGCACCCCAGCTATATTTCTCCTTCTCCAGCCTCAGGGTCACTGATTGTTTCTCGGGCCTGCCTCCTTGGCTCTTCCCACTCCGTTCGCCCTGCGGGATCACTCCGTTCCCCTACCCTGCCCCCAATTCCTACCCACCCCCCGTGGTCCTACATTTATTTCCCTCCTACCATTCACTCTCTCTCTAGCAACCAGTCCTGATACACCTGCCTCTCCCCTCCCCCTCATTTTCTTCTCTTAACTACTTCCCGCACACTCCTTACAACTCATCACCATTCTTTTCTATCACCTCCTACCAAATCTACCTACCATGCCCACCCTTTCATCCAAACTCCTACTACTCTCATCCTTCCCCTTTCTTCTATTATTCCTATACCAAATATCCAACTATACTAATTTCAATATACTCCCTCCTCCTCCTACTCCCCAGAACCTTCTTACTTCCCACTACAATAATAGCTCTGCATCCTTATTTTCCTCACACCCTATCCTTCTATCAAAATTAAAACATTTCCCAACCATAAATTATAACTGCAACCTTAAACCAAATCCTTGCCACCTTCCTCCAACAAAATACAAATCCAAAAAATACTACCCCCGTCTTCCTTACCTTTATTTATCAGGCGACATTCACCCAAAACCAGGCCCCAATATCTCTCCCACTAATCTTCCACACACCAACAACAAACCCTCTAACAAAAACCTCAAACCCATCACTATTAATGCCCAAAGCTTAAAAAATAAAGTAACGCTCTTCCATGCCTGGCTTAGTCACAACTCTCCTGATATTGCTGCTATCACTGAAACATAGCTAAAACCTCATATTACTGACTCAGAATTCCTTCCTCCAGGATTTCATTGTCTCCGGTCTGACTGACCAAATAAAAGAGGTGGTGGCGTAGCTCTACTTTATTCCAACCTTCTGTCCATTACTCCCTACCCTAACCCCATACTCTCTTTCAACAAATCTGAAATTGTTATTGGTTTACTAAAAATTAATAATCATAAAAGCATCTGCATCATCTGCCTTTATATTCCCCCTGGGAACAATACCAATACTTTAGAAGACCTCCTCTCCTGGACCTCCTCCAATATTAACCTGGAAACCGTCATTCTGGGTGATGTAACTATTGACTGGGGAAAAATCAATAACACTAATCCCACAATAGCCATCAACCTATTCAAATACACTCAACTTACTAATTCCATTACTCGACCCACCAAAACCAAACCCCCTGGCACAATACTTGACTGGATCCTAGTATCTCATCCTAACAAAGTCATAAAATCAGGAGTCTCTCCTGACCCACTAGGAGACCATTTCCCTGCCTTCGCCATTCAAGCTACTCCCTCATCCCCCCCCACTCTCACCACTACATTCATACTCGTAACCTATCTAACTTTAACCCTACTTCCTTCTCTTACTGTCTTAAGCTAACAAACTGGAACCCCCTAAAAATACTAGCATTAGACAAAGCCATTGACTACTTCAATTCCACATTCTTAACTATCCTCAACGCTCAAGCCCTATTAGAACTAAAAGAGTCAAAACAAAGAACTCCCCCTGGCTCACTAACAAAACTAAAAAGATAATGCTTCAAAGAGATAAAACCTGGAAAGCCCACCTTAAACATAAGTATCCACACATTTTCCTTAAATATAAACAGTTAAGAAACCTAGTCAAAAAGCAAGTCATTAAAGATGAAAAGTCTTACTATATCAAACTTCAAGAGCACCATGCAAGAAATCCTAAACAATTCTGGAACTCTATTAATTCCCTCCTTAGACCAGGTAATAAAAACAACCCCTCTCCTGATACCAGCAAATCTGACCTTGAAATAGCCTCCCTTTTCAATTCATTTTTCACCTCTTCTATCACTGATCTAACCAAGACTTTCACCAACAATAACCCCCCCCCGCTCAAGCTTCAGTCCCCGTATCCCTTGCCCTCTCTTTCAAACTCAAATCTGTATTCACCAACCTAATAAAGAAACTTCTCCAAAAACTAAAGCCTTGTTCCAATGCCCCTGGCAGCATTCCATCCTCCTTCCTTAAAATTTCTTCTGACGCTATTGCCATTCCCGTCAGCATCCTAATTAATAGGTCTTTACTCAAAGGCTACATACCCAAACTATGGCACTTTGCCTTCATTCTGCCTCTCCACAAGCGTGGCATAAATTGCTCTGTCTCCAACTTCTGTCCCATAGCCATCCTCTCTTCTTTATCCAAAATTCTTGAAAAATGTATCCACCTGCAGCTCTTTCCATTCCTTACCAAACACCAACTTCTCTCTCCTACTCAACACGGCTTCCGCCCTGGACATAGTACAACCACCACCCTTCTTTCCTTCTTGCACTCTGTCAACTCAGCACGTGACTCTGGTAACATAGTCTCCTCTCTTCTTCTTGACTTATTCAAAGCCTTTGACACCATCTCTCATTCCCACCTTCTAAACCACCTATTTAATCTCAACCTCTGCCAAACAACTCTTTCTTGGTTCTCCAGTTACCTTTCAAACAGGTCCCAAGCTGTGAAATGGGGCCAAGCTACCTCTTCCTTCCTTTATACACCTACTGGAGTACCCCAAGGCTCCATTCTCGGCCCATTACTATTCAACATCTTTATTAATGACTTCCACAAAGCCATTCCCAACACCAAATTTGTGCAGTATGCAGATGATTTCACTTTAATCTGTTGTGCCCCTAATCTAGCAGAACTAAAAGCCATAACACAGACTGCCTTCTCAACCACTGAAAACTGAATGCTCCAAAATCATCTCGCCCTAAATGCAAACAAAACAAAGACCCTCCTTTTCACCCCATCTAAATCATCCTCTCTAAATAAGGACTCATTTTTAATCACCAGCCACAACACTTCCACCATTGAGATTGTCTCCTCCAGCAAGCTTCTCGGCGTTATAATTGATGACCAAGTAAAATTTAATGACCATATCCAACTAAACATCAAAAAAACACACATAAAACTTGACTTACTATATATAAACAACCACTTCCTCTCTCCTCACACTAGACTTACCCTTGCCTCTACCTTCCTTCTTCCCTCCCTTCTGTATGGTGCTCCCCTCCTCACTAATTTATCTTCCACACTTACCTCCAAACTGGAACAATGCTACAACAAAATCTCCAAGATTTGCCACAAATGCAAAATTCTCCTCTCATCTGAACCTCCCTCCTCTCCCTAAACTGGCTTGAACTACCCAATCACCTTGACTTTCTCCAAATCACAACAGCCCACAAATTATTTTTCCACCCCACAAACTGCCCTGCTCTTTCAAACATTCTACAGCCTTAACCAAAACCTAATCACCATACAAAAACCTAAGTGCCCAGCAGGTCAACTGCTCCTATCCTTTACCCTAGCCAAAAAATGGAATGCTCTGCCCTACATACTTAGTTCCTACACCAACCTTAACATCTTCAAAAACCATCTTCATTCTTACCTCTGTCAAAACTGGAAATGCAATTGCACTCTCAAGCTCATACCTCTCAAGTTATCCTCCCATTTCTCTCCTGGATAACCTCATTTTCCTACCTAACCTCCTTAAATTTCTCTACTTAGATTCTTAATTAGTACATCCTGATTTCAAACCATAAGCCAATATTTCCTCTTGAACTATTGAAATTGTTACTTGTTATTCTTTTATTGATAACTGTTATTTGAAATACAATTGCCTCTGAATTTTTTTTTTCTTTTAAGTAATTTTCTATGTAATTTCTTTTTGTAATTTTTTATTGTAATTAAACTTCTGGAGCTTTTCTCCCCGGGCCTCCACTGAAAATGGGCCCACAAGCCTAGTGGACCTCCCCGGTAATCAAACTGAAAATAAATAAATATAAAACATTTTTTTATACTTGTTCTTAGGAGTTTGAAATGGTTACAAGATGTATGTCTTTTTAAATTTCTGAATGGTTTTGAGCTAATGTGAATTTCATTGGTTAATTGATTAATTGTTTGTAATAGGAATGTATTTAAGATGTACTGCTTCAGTTTTACTGTTTCATTTGCTTTTCTGATGAAGTCTTGGTGAGACGAAAGCGGAAATTAAATTTTTTATGCTAAATCTGTATTTTCCAGTCTTTATTGACCATCAGTGTCACTGTTCTAAGTGAATTTGGTGATTTTGCTGTGGTTGCACTTTGCTTCTTTAAATGAACAATAACAACTGTACTGCAATAAACAATACCAATAACAGTAAGTAAAATGATGTACAGCAGGATTGTGTTGTCATAACCATTGCTGCAGAGCTGTATGCATTGCTTGCCTATGGTAAGGTTGTTGCAGTCAAGTGTAACACTGTCTCCAGGCCAATATCAGTCACATAATGGTCTCTGCTCCTCCTACTCCTGGTAAAAAGGGTATATGGGTGACATAGCCCACTCTATGGGCAGATATTGTGTGTGGACTTCAAAGACATTTATCAGCAACACTAATAAAGTGTTAAGCAGAATTGTTGATTCCTAAAGAAATCTGTCTTAATAAATGCAGTATGGCTGTATTCCATGCATGTGTGTTCTACTGTCACTGCAGTCAAATATAACACTGTAATAGTTCTAGAATGCAGAACGAATGTTCTGTAACACATATCACATAATGCTCTCATTTTCTCCCACTCCAGGAACAAAGGGTATATGGTTGAGATAGCCCATGTTATGAGCAGATACTGTGTTCAGATTTCACAGACACTTATCAGCAATATCAATAAAGTGTTAAGCAGCATTGTTGATTCCTAAATAAATCTGTCTAAATATTTCCAGTATGGCTGTATTCCTTGCATGTCTATACTAAGTTGCTGCAGTCAATTGTTACATTATTTGCAGATGTCCCCTGCAGTCGCAGCTATTGAGTTCTATCCCCATGCCTGCCAGATAAGGCATGACGGCTGTCTAGTTTATGTACTGTACATAAACATGCCTCTCAAGTGTCATGATTTCTTGTAATGTAATTAAAACTGCCTAATCCATCTGTCACAGGATTACCAGTAAAATGATTACCTTAAGTTGCAATGTATTACCAAATCTGCTTACAGAACACCTTGGTAGTTATACAAGTCCACATTATGTGAAACTGTTCTGTGTAGTTATGTACCTGCATTTGTTTTTGTTTGGCCCAAACTGACCCATGCTCACAACTTGAGAGGTATGTATGTGCTACATCAGCTATAGGAGAATTGTAGTCACTATACTCAAAACTGACACTACACACCTATAGAGTATTTATTATCAGTGTTTTCAGGGATATAGTCTGTATTGTCAATAATGGAATGTTTCTCTCTCTCTCCCCACCCCTTAACTTCATTTATGTATTATTGTTATTTATTATTATGATTTAATATTAACATATTTTATTAAACTAACTATATTTTGGTAAAATGTGATTTATTATTATGTTTTATTATGATCTAATATTAACATATTCTGTTAAACTAACTGTTTTGCTGGCATGCTGTTAACATACTGACTGTTATGTTACTTAATGTTGTGTTACACATAATATGCATTAATATGTATTTGGATTAATAAATATGATGTTTCATTCTTTTAATACTAACAATGGTTTGGTTATTACTAACCTTAACATACTGCTATACATACCTCATTTGCCACAGGACGTCAAGGTAGGCCAGTTCCAGCTGATCTGCCTACCTTGCCTCCTCCGGCTGTGGCACCAGGTTCCAGCATGTCTTGGACCCAGACCAGCTGTGCCCCCTCTGTGGCACTGGGTAGTACCTCTGGGAGCGCTGGGAGTTGTCACCCAGGCTGAGCTGCCAGTTTTGGTGTGCAGGATAGTCTATTGTGGTTTTGACCACTGCCTGCACCAGATTGAGAATATGCTGGCCAACCTGCTGGAGCAGCTTCACCCCAGTTCCCAGCCTCCACCACTGCCACCGCCAGGTCAGTGACAAAGCAGTGCTGACAGTCCCATGGGTGGGGATATGAGTCACACTGCTGTCTTGTGGAGGCACATGGGACTTAGATTGCAGAACACCCTCCCTATCCAAGGTGTTCACCCCCTTCATGTGTCACCCACCACCCCTGTCTGCTGTCTTGTCTGTCTTATCTGTCTGCAAATGCATCCTCACCTACCCAAATAACCTCCCCCACACATACCTATGTCCCTTCCTCAACATTCCACTCTCACCTTAAGAAAAAAAATAGGCACCTGTTCCAAAAAAAAATATATCGTCCCATACATAGATCTCCATTTTGCACGTGTTCACTGGACACATGTAATTTGGTCCAATTAGCTTGACAACACAGTTATGTTGTCCTCACCCCTCTCTCTGGAGGTAAGAGTTCAAATTCCTGTACAAATTCTGTCAAAGTGCAAAGTTGTTGCTGTACAAAAAATAGATAGCTGTGGTTCTTTCCTACACTCATCCTGCACTTCCCTACCTGCCTTTCACTATGTTTTCCCCCTGCTTGCACCCCATTTCACCACTTGCCAATCTCCCCATTTTTCTTTTCTTTATATTTTTTTAAAGTGACGTGCCGCATTGCAGAGCTTTGCTAAGCTCAGCTAAATAGAGCTATATTGAATATGTGTTTTTAAAATTGTAATATGCACTTACAAAATAAACACCTGACCCATATTTCAGTCCCAAGACCATCATACCTGCAGACCACTGCATTAATCTGCCACTCCACGCAACTCTTAATTAAAACAGATGGCTTAAGCAAAACATAGTAATTGCCAATTGCAGTCATTAATGTGTTTCAGTCGAGCTGAGTGGTGTGCCATATAGCACAAACTGGAATAAAAAGTAATGGAAAAAATGGGAGTGTCCCTTGGACTCTGGTGTAATAGTACATCACTAGATAGCCAAGGACATGATAATGGATGTAAGTGAGGCCTGTATTAGCAGGTAAATGTGCCCTTTTATCAGCAACATGTAGAAAGACACTTTCTAAGGCATTAATGGCAAAAATACATGTTCAACTAGGACCCTGGTGCAGACATACATCCTTATAAAGCCATGCACATACCGATGGATGTAGAAAATGTTTGTCACAGCCAGTATGTGTGCCCATATATCTTGCAAATACACCTGCTGTAGCAGTAACTCAGTAATTCAGTCTGTTAAATGCCTCGCAAACAGTACATTTTGCCAAACACACAGACCTGGGTTCAAATCCAGTGGTGTATAGCAGTGGAATTATAGTATTGTGACACTAGCAAATAATGACTGAGTCATGCTCTCTTTATCCACACAATGCATATCAAATGAAATCTCTGCATTTCACTGATGACAGTCATAGGCCTGCAGACAGAAACACACTTCACATATCCCTGTATCATAGGTATGTGCATAAAGTGTGACATCATGCATTAATATGCATTCACAGAGGATTTTAATTCAGGTAATACAAATAAGGTCCACTATTATCAGAGTGCAGTACACGATCCTTTCAAACTCACATTGCAGATTAGCACTGCTGCACACCTTACATACACATTTGAAGTACCTGCTTATAACACGGTCTGCTCTCTTACATGCTCCAAATTACTAACAGACTGCAACATATGGCCTGACAATCTCCCAAATGGTTGACATAATGTTATATTTATTCCCTATGCTGCTCAAGGACACAACAAACATGTTGCATAGTATTCTGTTAGTGATACCAGGCATTGCCTAACATACTTACCTTAAACACATGCCTTAATTGGACTAGAAAGGGCAGCCTCACTCTGGTTCTGCCTCTACAACAAGGCTGACACAGCTTCCACAGTTACTCCTACACCTTCTTGTCCTCCAAAGTGTTCACACTCTCTGCCTATGGTTATTACCTGCAGCAGCAGCTGTAGCCTGTAGCACACACATCTCTATGTAAAAGTTGCTGCTACAGACCTATGCTCTGTGATGAAGTAGTCTCCTCAGCCCAGTAATGTCCAGCACAACATATCAGAAAGGGCCCCTAATCTACATGAAGGCCTTATATATTGTACTGTGGTTGCATGTTATTGGCTGATGATAGTGCAAATCAGCTGTGTTATCTGCAATTAGCATTTCAGAACCACAAATTGTTTAAGAGGCAATCACTTCCTGATGAGAAGCATGTTAAAAAGGCAAGCAGCTGGCTATGGTGAACCATTCTGTATGAGATGTTCCTCACACAGACCTCAGATATGTGAAGTATTAACTATCAGCACATATCAGCAGAGAACTACTGCACTCCATCAGGTATGTAACCATCTTGTTTACATCAGGCTGCAGATGTCTGACTATAATTATGAGGAATAGGGATTACAGCATTAAGCCTTTCTTATAACTGTTATAATTACATGTCAATGATCTCCAGATTTGTTACACATACAGAGGATGTGCAAGACATCAAGGGTGGAATGTATATTGTCAATGTGGCACACTGGGCTTGTGGAACTCTCCCTTTACAGTGGTTGTAATAGCACACTGCTATTTGCTTGGCACAGTTGGTTTGACATATTATCAGGGGGGGGTTGCCCCTTGGAGACACACTACAACAGTGTCATCTGTATGAATATACAGCAGTATCTGTCATGGCAGACATGGGAATATCTGACTATCACTAGCATCCTAGTTGTATCCACATACATAGTATGTTTGCACACTGTAGAATATGATATGTGTGATCAAGCAGTGGATATTGCCAGCCATTCTGTCCTTGCTGTATCTCAACATTGTGTACTTCCACGAATGTGATCCTGACATGTGTTCCCATGTTGTTGCCTTTCAGGGAACATGTATGCAAGATGCCGTACAGCTTTCACAGATGCACTGGAAGGTCTCCATCAACACCATGAAGTCCTACTATCCAGGGAGAGGCACAGCAGGGAACAGTGGGAGGCACTATGGGCTGACCTTGTTCATGATGTCATTGCCACTGGTCATCAGACCAGGACATATGAGCAGGTTTGACACCGCAAAATGGACATGATCAATGCTGCATGCAGAACAGCAGCAGATGAAGCCAGGGATCATAGCACCACTGGTGGAGGGTCTGCAGTGGAACAACCACTCTCAGCCACTGAGGAATTCCTAACAAATCTAGGCACACACAACAGCTCCCAGGCATCCATCACACCCTACTTCATGGATATGGGTGCCACAGTATCCACAGCTGAGGAGCATGCAGGTAAGCTTAGTTTGATCAGCACTGCAACACTGAAGCATTATGTGTGTCAGGGTGTACATAGCCTTACGTGGATGTCAAGTCTGTCTGTTTTTGGGGTGGGTTCACTGCAGTTTGACTGTCATGCTCAGATTTCAACCAATATAACAATTTAAACTGTAACTACTGTAAATGTGAGATATATAGATGTATTGCCTTGTGGTGGTGGAACATGCAGTGGTGCTGACATTACTTCTCCCTCAACTTTTCACAGGTCCATTAGGTACCGGACAAGGCCATGGTCCTGCTCCTGGTAAGCATGACACTGTTTTGATATAGATGTAGGTTTACAGCATTGTAATCCCTAAACTGTCATCCCAGGCCTGCTGCCAGCATTGCTATACTGTCGGCATGATTGCCAACTGCAGACATATATTCTGACTACACACATGTTAGACTCATACATATGCCTTGTAGGTGTGACCACACTGATAGATGTGATGGTATTGTCAGAAAACTACAGAGTGTCATGTGTGTCAACTGTGCAGAGTTTACACAAATGTCAACAGTGCACCTCACTGTTGCTGATGAGATTGCACTGTAATGAGGTATTATTTTCAAGTAACTACAGCTGTTAGTGAGAAAAGTACTGTCCTCATGTCCTACTATATGAGGTTGGGTTTTCAGCAGGTCTGTCAATGTGATGACAGTGTATAGAGTCTTGCATATATCACAACATAGTACTACAGAGCATAATAGTGCAGGTATTAATGTACTGCTTTTTCCTTTCTTATCACAGGTGACTGGGGGGGGGTGTCTGTCCCTTACACAATGTGATGTCAGTGTGTCCTCATACTCTGATGATGATGGTAGCCACAATGTGGCACAGGTGGGGGTTTTGGGGGATGAATCTGTCCCAGAGTTTGACATCCCTCTTCTGCCCTCATTGTCACTGCACATGCAGTATGCCCACACATACCCAGTCCCCAGAGGCCACAGATATTGGACAGTCAGAGGGTGGGGACATTGAACAGGAAAGTGTGGCAACTATGGCTCCAGTGAGTGTACACACTGGCCATAGCCAGAGAGGGGTGAGGTCCCACACAGGCAGATTGACAGGAATGCTTGTAGGAGGCCTGCTGTCCATCCACCACCTGTTGCAGATGTCACATCATGGGTCACTCGCTTATGTTTCAGGCCGTCATGGATGCAAAGGCAAGTTCTGAATGAAACATCAGACCTATGCTTAGGGTTATGGGTGCAGCACAGTCTGACATCAGTGACTGCCTCCACCATATTGGGGACACCATGGATCGGTTCACTGATGCAGTGGACAGAAGGTGGGTTAAGACAGTGTCTGTCCTGGATAGCACATTGTCTGTGCTGGAATGTATAGTTGGAGTTGAGCATTGGACTCATGGATGTAGGTCAGAAACCCCATCTGCTGAGAGTCCATGTAGCCATGTGCAATCATGCTCCTGTAGTGGCAGTACATCCAGCACTACAGAGGGAGTGTGCTGTTCACACCACAATGTGGCAGGCCATGGGCTCACAGTTCTGGGCATTCCTGTGGGGGACACAGTCCCAGCAGACTGCAGTCACAGTTAGGTACTAGCACCACTTCTGTCCTTAGGCATGGAGGTGCCAGTGCAACTCCTGGCAGAGCCAATTCCCATGTTCAGGGCCAGAGATGGTAAACTGTCAACTTTACCATGTACAGTCCAAAGCTGTCATGCATACACACATGTAGGGCTAGCACTGAGCTAGACTGTGTACACGCACACACTCAAACACCACTGTCAAATGCAGGCCATCTACAGACACACATGGCACATTTCCATGTTCCATCTTACCTGCTTCCCTCCTGACTCACACACATGCTGTCAACCATTTGGGTCTGCTTAGGCCTCCTGCACCCCCACACAACACCCTGTATAAGTGATGACACCTGTGCCACATCCCTGTCATCCTCACCATTGACACAGGGAAATTAAGCTATGTGTCTGATGCACAGGATGACTATATTAGTTGATATGTACTTGTGTTATGCAGTGTTGTTTTGCCATGCCACTTGAAGTGGTTACCAACAAATACTGTATGCTGGCATTTGTCATAAGTACACCACATACTTTTGTGTACCTTATGTTGTATGATGTTGTAATGGCTGTATAGTTACACAATGACAGGTGTGTCGTGGACCTGTTTATGTTTCTGTTTCAGAAGTCTGTTGGGATAACCAGTGGATACACAGTGGCAATAAAGCAGCACAAGATGGCGTGTCAACACAGCAGAAATATGTCTTCAGCAAGGTACAGCACTATAAGTGCATGGCTCCATAGGTTCATATGTGTATAAAAGGGTAACAAGGACAATGCCAACATTCAGTGTACTCATGCATCCCTAATCTGTGAAAAGGTCTGCTAACCTTGATAAGTGTTACGGGGGTTTGGGGAACTCACACATCTATAAGCTGTGGTGATGGAGATGACCCATCTACAGATATCCTGTGTCCAGTACAGACAGTTGCCTGGCACCAGTTATGATTGTGTTCTGCATCCCATTGTGTAACCTCCACATAATGTGTGTCACAGCAGATGTGTACTTCACATGCATTGGGGGCCTGTTTCATGTAGGCTGAACTATCTGTTATATACCTGTCTCTCCAGCACGTACTATGTATACCACAGTGATGTTGTAGGCATGTAGAACAAGTGAGACATATGTTAATCCTGTCATGGATACACAGGAGGTACACAGTGGGGTCTGACACCTCCCTGTACGGATACACATCCCCTCCAAAGCATTTAGGAGACAGACTACACATGTACGGTTGTGACATGGACTCCATAGGACATGCTGTCTACACTGTATATTGATGTACCATGGAACCTGTGTGGCTGCTACAGTTGTACGACATGCCTGTGTAGTGACATAGCAAGGGTGCCATTGCACACAATGATAGGTGATTGCTACCACATTCAATATAGCAGTGACAGTCTGGGATTTACATCCCAAACTTGTCAGTATAGGTTGTACAACAGTGAATATGTCCCCACATCTTACCAACCAGTAAAGGCCAAAGGCTACATTACTCAGTGTCTATAACTCCATGTGCAGTGGCTCAAATGTGAGCGGTGTGCAGACACTACAATATTTTGTAGGGGTAGATGATTTCCCACAGAATAGTATTGTGCAGTCAGTGGCATTTAGTCTTTGCCAATGCCTCAGAGAACAACTGACTGTGTCTTAGGCCATCCTGGATAACTGTTGGTTCTGTGTGGGATTCTGTGACAACTCCTAATATGCAATCACCTGCTAATGTACCCAGACAGAGGTCACTGACAGTGGCTGTGACTGCAGAGAGGGAAAATGTAGATGGGTTACACCAATAATGGAGGATGGTGAACTGCACTAGTGACTGGCATCATTGTAGAATAGGTCTCCCAATGCTATACATACATACAAATATTTCAAGTGCGGGTATTAAAAGTCCTTCTAGCTTGCCAATGCACCATAACACTTGTTCCCATAATAAGTTTCCAAGCTGTTCTTAAAAACATCTAAACTAGTACTTGTTTTAATGTAATTTGGTAGTCTGTTCCATGCATCAGCTACTCTGTCGGAGAACCAATTAGTACATGTCTCATTCTTATAGCATCTTCTACATAGGTTGTCTGATAATTCTCTAGTACTTTTGATAATTCCAAACATTTCCAGAGGTAGTTTTCTCTAAATGCTCTATATACTTGAATAAGATCTCCTCTTAGAAATCTATGAGACACTGTACAAGTTGAGATATTTTAGTTTGTTTGTGTCTTTCGGCTTTTCCCGGTTAGGGGTTGCCACAGCGGAACTCCGCTCCGCTAATGATTGGTAGTTGATTTTTACGTGCCAAGTTACCAGCCCTGATGCACAATCTTCAACGAAGGTATGCCCATTCATGCATGTCTCCATGCAGATGATGCTCTAGCTGAGAATCGAACCAGACAGCGTCTTACTGTGAGGCGACAACGCTACCGCAGCACCACCACCACGGGTAATATTTTAGTATTTCATAATAACTTAAATTTTCACATCTATGGATGCCCTTGGTATATTTCCACTGTACTCGTTTCAGTTTACTCATGCTTGTTTTCTTATAGAGTTTCCATATTGTTATTCCATACTCAAGTTTGGGTCTAATGTACCTAACAAACAATGACCATCATTTTTGATTCCTAGACTTTATAAATCTTTTTATACAACCTATAGTTCTATAACTATCATTAACCAATTGGTTGATATGACTAGAAAAACTGATAGCTGAATCTACCCATATACTGAGGTCCTTAAATGAATCTACAGTTTCAGTCACTGTGTGCTGTATTAAATATTCACCTTTCAATTTATGTCTCCCAAATATCATATGCTTAGTTTTTGATGTATTTATCAGCATATTATTCTCCTGTGCCCAAATGGTCAATTTTGTCAAGTTATTTTGCAAACATGCCTTATCTGTAACACATGTAATCAGTTTACCCAGTTTCAGGTCATCTGCATATAAACAGTAGAACACACAATGCTATCTTCCCAGAGTATGACTGTCAGACACTTGCCTATCCACCAGCTGACATGACATTCTATACAAGACATACACAGTTTCCAGCAAGGCCTGCTGGCCTGATATTGTCATATACTTTGTAAAGCCATGGTTGGCGGACTGAGACTTATGTACAACATCCATTGCATAGTGTAACAGTCAATGGGCTCTGCCGGTTACAGTTTGTAGGCATGATCTGGCCTTGAGTAAAAGTAACAGTGTTTCCTCCAGTGTCAGTAGGTGTACAACAGTGTTAGTGCTAACTCCTATTATAACATTTCAGGTGACATGACTCAGAGATCTGGGGGCATGGCTTGGCACTACTTGCAAAGTGTCTTCTGTGCAAGTAAGTATTGCAGTTACTTCCAGCAGGTTGCAAGAAGAGATTTATGCAAGGTGTCTGTACAGAGCACAGACAAACACATTAGGGAATTGTAATATGTACACACTGTGTTGCTTAGTCATGCTGCAGCTCACTTGCCCAAAGGATGGTCCAGGTCCTTACCTACAATGCCCTGCAGCAGTGCCATTACATCCCCACACTGGGAGCTAATGTATTGTATCATGTGTTTACCAATATGCATGACCAATACAGCACCCCCAATGTGAGGTCCTCCCTGGCGGGATCTGGCCACAGATCAGCCTCCTTAGAACTACCAGCATGTACCCCCCCTTGCAGACTCTACAGACATATATGTCAAGAAAGACATTTATTACCTCCTGTGGGATGGTTGACATAGCATGATTGCACCTCCCCCTTCAGATGGGACAGGCAAGTGTGTAGAGCTCTACTCCCATGCATTATGTCAGCAGCATTACAACTGCATGAACTCGGCTGTATATGACAGGAGGACACAGGCTTGACATGGCTCAGATAACCTGACTGGTGGACAACTGCCATTAGCAGGTGGACAGTGTTATGTGATATTTGGGGAGAGGGTGCTCCCCCTAACATGGAGGCACTATCCGCTCAGCAAAAAGAAGCACATAGTGTTGTTGTGATGTTGTGTAGACATGGTAAGTGACAAAAGTAGCCTCCTACACAAAGCAGTACCAGAACACACAGTGCAGTTACATGTGTGACCTCAAAGAACAGGCCCAGATTGTTGGTGACCTCATACATCATGATGCCACATATGATGGGTCTATACTTCTACCTAACCTGTATTCCCACACTGTCTCCATCAACTGCACTCCCTTGTTGCCACCACATGTGACACATGACATTCCTACAACCTCTCCCGTAACTGCCATATTTACAGAGCAGTTCGTAACTGGCCTCTCATTGGAAGATACACAGCATCTATTGCACATGCTAACATTCCAGGCTACATCCCACACGTGATCTGACAAGGATTACTAACACTATTGGGAAAACCCTTGCAATCATACTGAAAACACTGGCTGCACACTAGCTGAGTGGATAGCGGCAACTGTTATACTCTTGCACAGAGATGGTGCATCCACTGACCAACATAACTATACACCTCTTTGTCTAAGTATCCATATCTGTATGCCCATAAAGGCAATCATCATGAAGATGATCAGCACACATATATGTGATCTACACACAGTTGACTGCACACAGTTTGGATGTGTGACAGGGGGAGCATGACTGCTGCATGTGGTGGACATTTCCGAGACAGTCACCAAGGACTTGGGTGAGGGTACATCAGGGCGTACAACACCCTAGACTGAGCCAAGCCATCTGACTATATCCCCCACTGAGTCAACATTTACAAAGCACCCACTTAGGTATCCACAATACTGTCATTGTAGGGGTCACTAAGTGGCCCATTGCTGGCACACATGCACAACATAGGGACATCCGCCTCCAGTAACTGAGCTGTAAGCAGCAGTGCTCAACAGTGCACAGTCCTGGATCCTCTACTGCTCAGAATCCATTTAACCACAATACATGTGACTACTGATTAACTGTGGCTAACAGTGTTGGCTGATGCCTGCAAATTGTGAGCACTCATTGAGTCTCTGTGGTATGCCACTATCCTGCAAGATGGTATTGCAAACACATGCCTGTTGACATAATAATGGCCATAAACTCCTTGCAAATATATATGTAGTATCATTTCCAGCAAATATATATGTAGTATCATTAACATCAGTTAGACCTATGTACCTGATAAGTAGCACATCAGTCGCAACATGTGATGTACATACTTAGGGGTGAAAGAACTAGGCACACAGACCTGGCCACACAGGTTTACACCTGCTGTGCCTCAGATCGCCATGTCTCTACAGTGGAATGGTAGGAATCATATGGCATAGCTGAGGCCACAATCACCTGTAGTGATGTACTCATAACCAGCAGGTACTCTTCCCTCAGCATACCAATATCGGAGTGCAATGGCCATTTATTGATGTACCTTTCCAAACAGTACTGACAATTATACCCAACAGAATGGTCCCTCACAAAGGCACTTCATGTCTTCAGTGTATGGTCAATGGACATCATCTGCAATGAGTGTCATTGTCGCATGTGGTATATAGACTACTCAGAGGTGATCTATGCCTTGCATACAGGACAATGTGTGACCTTGCTTGATTGCATATGCTGGCTATCTGTAGGAGGCATAGTAGATTTATAACTCACTCCAAGGACATTAACCACATATGTGACGTTAGTACTGCATGCTTGTGGGAGAGATTTGTCTAGCAGACTTCAACACACCCTTGAAACAGAACCCTGCCTATTGTCACACAGAGCATGTCAGTGCACCTTAGCACATGCCATCTGTATGATTGGCTGGGCGACCATCATCTCAACACAGGATGTCTGCCTGTGTCCCTCTTGAACTGGGGCAATATGTGCTAATCCTGTAACTATGGGTATAAAGATGTCTACGATTGTGAGAGCTGTATGGCCTTTATGCTAGTGAAGTTCAAATGTCCTATGGTTCCATAACATGATGTGGAATGCTCTAACAGCCTCACACACAAATATGACTACATTGTGGCTAGCACCATTTCCAATCACTGTGTACAGGACACACCAAGGCACACGCATAGTACAAGTTGGTTCTATGTAAATGAAAACACTTGCCTATGTAAATGGTACATACTACAGATCAGAGTATATGATGCACGCAACACAACTCATGTCTGCTACTAATATCAGTTTAGGACATATGCTTGATGACATCAACAGGCCTTGTTGTGGTCAGTCCTTTGGGGGGTGCATGTCACACACTACAAATAAAATTCTACAAAACCCTATTTCTAAGTTACCAAGGTGATCATATTTATGCCATATGGACATACACACACACACACACACACACACACACACACACACACACACACACACACACACACACCAAGTAGCCTGGAATGAGATTAAAATGCCTACCTATCAAGTCTTATACACTATACTCGGGTACCAACACCTTTTCCCAACGGTTCTTGGAATTCATAAATTCCAATGCCCTGGATCAACTAATCCATTGTCCCACCAGGGGCTCCAATATCCTAGACCTGGTCATTACCAACATGGGAGATAAATGCTCCACACCAGTGGTCACCCCCTCATTGGTCAGGTCTGATCATAAGCAAATCACCCTTGACATCCACATCCCACCCCCACCCCCCAGTAAGGAAACCTCTGTAAAAAACATCTCCAAAGCCAACTTCATGCTACTCAAGTCAGACGTGACAAACTTCATGACACCCATGCAAATGGGAGTTGAAAGTTCGACTGCTGAATCCTACACTAAGGCACTGTACGAGCACATCCACTCGTGTATGAATCATGCCATTCCAAATAGAACCAAGATGCTCTCCTCCAAAAAAGGAAGCCAATCTGGTGGTCCCCTGCCATAAACAAACTATACAACAGAGGGAAGAAACTGTTGCAGAAAAGAGGAAAATCCCAAGATGCAAAAAACTCTCTTACCAGCCTCAGTAAAAAGCTGAGATCCCTCATAAAATCCTCCAAAGCTAGCTACGAAAATAAAATTGCCAAAGATTCCAAAGACTGCCACAAGGCATTCTATAGTTATGTCAAGAATCTAAATGACAATGCTCAGATCTGCTCTGAGCTCCAACAGAATGGCATTAAATATACTGATCCCAAGAATATTGCCAATATCCTGGCAGATCGATTTAGTGCCAACTTCTCCCCCCCACCCTCTAAAGGGCCCATCTCAATACCAAAAGATTGCCAAATTCCAGTAATCATGGCCACAAAGGTGGAAACCGCACTGTCCAAAACTAAGAATACAGCATCCATGGGACCAGATGACATCCCGGGCTGTGTACTATATGAACTATAAAATGAACTGGCAACTCACCTAAGTGTCATGTTTAATCATAGTCTCACCTCAGGCTTCATGCCTTCTGAGTGGCGCACATCTACAGTTATCCCAGCCCACAAGGGGGGATCCACCTTGGATCCCAGGAGCTACCGTCCCGTCAGTCTGACGAGCCTGATCTGAAAGGGCATGGAACACATTATCATGGAACTTATAAACAAAGACATTGGCAATCTTCAAACACTGGTCCCCACCCAGTTTGGGTTTTTGAAGGGCTGATCCTGTCTCCTGAACCTGACTGACTTCTTTGAATCAGTCTGCAGAGCTGTGGACGAGGGTAAGGCGGTCCACACAGCCTATCTGGACCTCACCAAGGTGTTTGATGCCATCCCCTACTCGGGAATCATAGATAAACTTACTAAGCTGGGCATAAATCCCTATGTCACACGATGGGTTACCAACTGGCTTACTGACAGAACCCAGACTGTAAAAGTAGCCAGCTCCAGACAAGTGACAAGTGGAGTACCTCAGGGTTCAGTCCTGGGACCGCTCTTGTTTTGCATCTACTTCACTGAAGTACAGACCAACACTAAGGGACTCTGGCTAACAAAGTTCGCAGATGACTGCAAACTGGGAGTCATTATTGAATCCCCAAATGATGTGGATATTCTACAAAAGGGTCTTACAGAAACAGATGCTTGGTGCCAGAGCCATGGGCTCAAGCTTAATGCCAAGAAATGTATAGTTATCCCCTTTGGGAAAAAACATGTACCCATGAATTACCACATAGGTGGCAGTGCACTAAACACTCAAAGTGTGATGAGAGATTTAGGGACACAGGTAGACAGTGGTTTCACCTTCGATAACCACATCATCACAATAGTCAGGAAATCCTTCTATGTGGCACACCTCATCACTAAGGGCTTTTCATCCAGAAAAAAGGAGGTCATTGTCCCACTGTACTCATCCCTCATTAGACCCATTATAGAGTACAATCCCCCATTTGGTATGTACCTCACAAGACATCTGCAACAGTTAGAAATGCCACAGAAATACCCCACTAAAAGAATCACAGGCCTAAAAAGATGCCCTATGCTGACCATCTAAAAAAGTTCCAGCTATACTCTGTGGCATATCGTCAACACAGAGGTGATCTCTGCTTAACATACAAGGCCATGTCAAACCCTAAGCTGTTGGACATGCTCCACTTAAAGAAATCCCAATCTCTCAGAGCCACATGCTCCAGGGATCTAAACCTTGTCATCACAATGAACAAAACATGCTGGGGGATAGGTTTCTGACCCAGATAATCCCCATACTCTGGAATAGACTGCCCATACATGTCAAGCAGAGCACCTCATTGGGCCTCTTCAAAAAGAACCTTGACAATTGGATGGGAGATAAGAAATTCATCCTGGGGATTACATCAGTTGCCCTGCTAGACAGGGGTCCAGGGAAGTAAATATTGTGGGAAGAAATATCCAGGGAATTGTTATGGCTAGGCTTGTATAGGCCCTAGGGCTGATAGCCTAGTACCAACCTATGAACCTATGAACCTATAGCTTTCAGTACTTATCACACATGTCACAGCTTATAGTCTGATACTACACAGTCAGCTGGTAGCCTTAAAGTAGATTATATCATCAGGCCTTATAAAGAGGGAAGTTTGGAAGCCAGCAGCAAGTTACAGGGCCAAAAAGTACATAACCATTGCAGGTGGATAGCCCATGAGGCCATGTCAGTAGTTTTACACACAAAGTAGCCTGGAGTGATATTAGAACCCCTACCTATTCAGTCTTTAACACTATAGATCACAGTACTTATCGCACATGCCACAGTTTAAGTCTGTTATATATGTGATTGCAGGCACAGTGCTTGTGCATTACACAATCTAGGCTTGTGCTAAACAGAATCTGTGGCCAACAGAGTAATCGTGCTTCATACTGTTATCTGCATCTAGTATCCTAGCAGTGAGATAACTGTTATTATCCTAGCTATGTGTGTACAGTTACCAGTATGGCCATATGCCACTGCTTGCACTTAGACAGGCAAATCTGTGAGCAGGAACAATGTAACCTGTCCATGCATGTTTGACATTATACATTGTTCCACCTGCTCACCTTGTCTATGTGGTGACATCCAGCAGGCACAGGTGTCTGTAGTTAAGTGGATTATGTACTGTTGCACCCTTAGTCTGGATCCTTTAAGCAACAGTATGGATGTATGATAGTGCAGATTCAGTCACCATTATTCAGGTATGTAGGACAATGCAAATATCCACACACATATTTATGCATACAACAGGGATGTATATATAAATGTAGCTGTGTGTGTATGATATATATGTGTCATGTAGATATATAGGGAGAGTCTATGTATAATTTTATTTTATATATATATATATATATATATATATATATATATATATATATATATATATATATATATATATATATATATATATATATTTATTTATTTGTTTTCTAGGAAATTCTGACTGGATGCTGGTCCTTTTTCAGCAGATGCCCGGGGAGAAAAGCTCCACATCATGTACATGATAAATAGAGATACAAAGTTGCAGCAATAGTAAACAACATTACAGGTTGTTGGCTTTAATACAATAACACAATATTGATTATCAACAATATATACAGTAAATGTTGTAAGTTAAGATAGTTTCTTGTCATTTATAATATTAGTAACAAAGCTGTCAGACAAGATTTTAAAGTATGTAAAGACAACTAGCTAATTCTGACTGTGGTTAGTAGTGGCAGTAGTATAGTTGGGTTAAGAGTCTAGGTGGGAGGTAAGGGTGGGGGTACTAGTCTGGATTAGAACAAGGACAAAGCCATTGCAAATTTAAGTGGAATTTGAGTACAGTCTTGAAAAGGCTGCTGGAAGGTAAAGTAGTTATAGAGGTCGGAAGATTGTTCCAAGGTTTAGATATGGTACATGAAGATATGGCTTCTCCTGCTGAGTTTTTGGGTTTGATAACAGTGAGTTGATTTTTGTTGCTTGATCTTAGGAGCCTAGTGGAGTGATAGGGTTGGAGAAGGGTTTGAAGGGAAGAGATCTTATGAGGGTGGTTAATAAGTTTATGAGTGAGGGTGAGTTGATTAAAGTGAAGGAGTTGTAGGAGTTTTAGCCAGTTTAGTTCTTTAAGGGAGATACAATGATGGCTGCAGTAGGAGGTTCCAGTGGCAAATTTAGCAATTTTGTTGTAACAAGCATCCAGCTTGTGTAGGTCTGTCTGTCTAAGGTTGGTAAGTATGGGGGATGCATAGAGTAGGGTGGAGATTAGCTGGGAATTGGCTATGCAGACTCTAGCCAACTTGGTTAGGAATTGGTGGCTTTGATATAATGCACCAAGATTTTTGTGAACTTTTTTTATTATGAGAGATATGTGGGTGTCAAATCTATGTTTGTTGTCGATTTCCACACTGAGTAATTTTGTGTGTTCTGATGGAGAGATGACAGTATTGTCTTTGGTGAGAATGTTGAAGTGGGGGGTGTTTTGGGTGGCTTTGGAAGTTTGGAACAGGAGAAGTTTTGTCTTACTTCGGTTGAGTAGGAGCAGAGCATTGGATAGCCAACATTCGACAGAAGAGAATGATTCATGTGTGATTTGTTGTAGTTCTGGTAGAGTGGGGACAGAGCAGATGAGAGTTGAATCATCTGCGTACTGTATAAGAGATGCTTGTGTGAATAGTAGAGGGCCAAGGATAGACCCTTGGGGAACTCCGAGAGTAACTGGGAGATGAAGTGATAGGTTATCGTCCCAGATTACTGATTGCTGGCTTGCATGTAGATAGCTGTGGAACCAGTTGCAGGCTGATTGTGAGAAGTATCTATTTGACACTACATAGAGATAGATATGCTTTGTATGTGAGAGAGAGAGACAGGGACACAAGGATATGTATACGTATATGTCTGTATGTATAGACATATCTATACATAAAAGATCATTTTGATGAAGAGGCAACAGAAATGCACTCATTTTAACTAATGCACTCATTTTAACTAAGTGTATGGGCATGCCCAGTGGGACTGTCAGTACTTATAAAGTGACTCCAGGACACACCTACCTGTAGTCCAGTCCGGGATTTTGTGTGCTATAGACAATGACATCCGTCCCTGTTTCTGCATTACTGCACTTCACACAATGTCCACAGCATTCCCCAACTGTCTGCTGTACTTAATATGTTACTGAGGTTCATAATGTTACATCACATGCAGACTGACAGTCTGTGAAAACACCAACATAATAATACCTCACATGCAAAAGATGTGACTACTTTCAGATTAGAACCATCAACACCATCACCCATGCTAACTTCTCTAGTTCACTGAGCCACTTAGTCTGCCAGACAGAGAGGAGTCATTCATCACACAATCGACATCATAAATATGTACATTGCTATTCCTGCTTTACGTGTGACATACAATGTGTGATCGAGTTCTATGTTACAGCCCTGAGATTGCCTGGTCTGCTGATATACCATTACTGAGTTACTGTTAAAGCAGTTATATGGGGACACTACTGTGTCAGGGGTGGAGGAATGACAGCACATGATCTGCTGGGATAGACAATAGTCCAAATATCATGTGACCCCACTGTTCAACATCTCCCTTGACTGATGTAGTGAATATTCCAACCATGAGGCCTACTGATTATTAGGGAATACATACTATTGGACTGGGTATCTATAGTCCCATGTGGATATTACTTGTGTCCACATAGCCAACTATATTTCCTTGCATAAATGCGGCAGATCCATATATATGATATCATATTATAGTAATCCTTACAAGCAGTGTGTTGGTTAGAGATTTGCCTTGTGAATGCAGCAGTTGACAGGACTGTAGTTCAGGGCTGAGTCTGTGTGATGCAAGCAGTACACAGCCAATACATGGATAGGTACAGGTTGTGTGGGTTGCCTGGAATCAACAATTTTAATATATGTATGTGAGTAAGAGTGAGCGATTGTCCCTAGGGCCCTAGGTTGTCAGTGAATGTGCTATGCATTATCTCTTAGCCAAAGACAGGGCTTACTGGCCGTGCTTATGTCTGCCTACAGGGACATCATCAGGGAATTCCTCCTCAGAGTCCTCCTGTGACTGTGGCTGTGGTGATCTAGGCACTGGTTGGGGGATGTGTGTCCCTTCCCCTTGCTGATCCTGCTGCAGCTGTTTCCACAGGAGCATATTGTGTAGCATAACACATACTGAGAACATATGTGCACATGTGGCTGGAGACTGCTGCAGGGCTTCAACAGATATAGCAAGGCATTGAAACCATGACTTCAGAAGCCCAAACATGTGCTCCATTATGTGTGTGCCTCTTTATGGCATTCTTCCGTGAGCATGTGTGTGCATTTCTGATGGGTGTCATCATCCATGGTTCCAGTGCGTAGCCAGCATCAGCCAGTAAATGGCCATGTGGGATGTCCTCCCTAGCAAACATCTGGTATAGCTGTGATGCATGCCAGATATGGGAGTCAAGATAACTGCCAGGGCTGCCAGCACACACATTCATGATAATGTCCTGGGCATTGCACATGCCCTGGCAGTTGGTGGAGTGGTACCCCTTGCAGTTGACGTAGATTCTACCCTCCTCACTGGCTGGTGACTCCATGTGTACATGAGTCAAATCTATGGTACCCAGTACCTCAGGTTAGTGTGCTACATGGTAGAAGTGTTGCATATTGCTGGCCCTCGCCTCAGGGGTGAGGGGAAAAGAAATGTGCTCACTGGCATGTGGTAGCAGGGCATCCAGGAACTGGTGGAGTACCTTGGATACTGATGCCTTTAAGACCCCCATCATGTCCCCAGTTGGTCTTTGAAACATACCTGTGGCTAGTATCCTAAGGGCTACACATACCTTTGTTTCCACTGGGATGGGTTCCCCTCTGTTGGCTTTGATTTGAGTGCATCAGAGCTCAGTTAGTTTTTGGAGTATGTCCCTGTCCACTCTGTAGCTCTCTACAATCTCCAGCTCATGTAGCTCCTGGAAGGTTACTCAGAGCCTGAACACTCTTTTACTTCTCTTTCTAGGCCTATTGTCAGCAGTAGCAGCAGCATTAACTTCAGTATCTGGCACATACAGATGTAGGAGACCTGCAGCATCCCCAAGCATTCTCTCGGTTAATATTCCCAAGTCTGTACTCCAATGGTGCAGACTATGGGGGAAGAATCAGATTGTAGGGTGTATGCATACTTTATAGTGCTCTTCTGTAGGTGCTGACTGTGTGATTTGCTAGTTATGATGCATTCCAACTGCCTAGTATATCATTAACATCATTTAATGGCTCTAGTTTAAGTTAAACAGGGGTCAGAACTAATTAATATGTCGTTGACTTTTAGATACACTCAGCACTCCAGCGCACCTTGCAAATGCGTACCTCATAGGTAAACAAAGCTTAGAAGTTAGTGCACGCAATCCCCATGAAAGGAAACTCTCAGCATGGTGGCATGCTGCACAAACAAGTGCAGCTAAGCTGAAATAAGCTTAGTAATCATTGGACACATGTTGCCCTGATGTCAGCTACCTCCTCTGTAAACACCAACATGATTCTCTGCTTAAACGAAGGGGATATGCAGACATGATTACCCCTTTATGGTATTCAGTAACTCCACCTCATTTGCATAGGGATCTATGGTCACATCCAGGAAACTACACACTTCATAGCCCTACCACGTTAGCAACAGTACCAATGCACCATTGTAGATACTCCATGCAAGGTCCTGTAATACATTTCTATCACATAATATTCATTTTGCTTTTTACAATTTTTTTTTTTTTTACAAACCATCTTTGCTCACTGTGGCACACTGTGCAAACATGGACAGATTAAAAAAAATAAATAAACTTAATTTAACTTATTTTCTTTAATTTTGCAGACATACAGGAGGATAGTTTCACTCGTATCTGTATGTGGTATGCCATTTCTGTCCATATATCTACATTTTTACAGCTCCTTTTGTCTGACTACACTCCTGTATGTGGAATTTTTCCGTCTGCACTACAGACACTTACATGGGGTCTGAACAGCTGCCTCTCTGCTTGCTGGATCACTCTACCTGACTCATTTGCATGTGATTCACCTGCTTATTAGGTGATTTGCATGCCTCAGAACTTCCTGTGTTGGCGCATGCGTGCGAGCCACTCAGCAGTGTTTACTGAATCTAAAACCTGCTTACTTTCATGTAAAGCAGCACGGCGCAATCCCTACATGGTAAAAATACCATGTAGGCTTTATTAAATTCCCCATAGTTTAATTGACATGCTAAGATAGACACAAGTGAAAAAAAAGAACACATGGTGGGCACAGAAAAAAATACTCACGTACATGTATGCACATACACAAAAATCTTTGTTTTTTTCAGTCTGTTCCTTTTCCTTTATTCTGAAAAAAAACATACACACACACACACACACACACACACACACACACACACACACATACATGCATGCCCACACACACGCACGCCCACACACATGCACTCCCACACACATGCATGGCCACAAACACACATGTAAGTGAGTGCATGCACACAAACACATACACAAACACATGCACACACAGAAAATGATTTCCCATCAATGGCTCTTTAGCTTCATTAGTTTTGACTTAAATGTTAAGAATATACATTGCTATTGTTTTTCTCAGCTGTGCATTTATGCCAGTCACAGCCTTGAAAGGCAGTGCAACATCTTCTAATACTAGCACCTTTTTTCTGTTTTTTATTCATATTCCCTTCTTCTTCATTATTTACTTATGTGCTAGGCTTGAACACATGTCTATTTCACACCATTGCATGACCTGGTCATGATAGAGTGATCAATACCTCTCATGAAAGGTACAAGTCTAGCAGTTCATCAATTCCACCCCTGCAAAAGGAATTGTACAGCCAGCAGCCTTCTAGCTAGAGGGAGGAAGATGTACTGTAATATGTACATGAAATGGAGTCACAGATGTGCAAGGAGCACTGTGGAAGATGTAGCATTTGTGGAAATCTACATGTTCTTGAAGGCCTCTGATGCTGAACGCAAACAGATTATAAAATAACTTGACATTATTTTTAATGATGATATTTATTTTTATGCCTAATAAAACATTATGGCTTTCATGTATTCTTACAAGAATTCAAAAATAGGGACTATATTTACAATAATACAAAATAATTTTGTCATGCATAAATACATATGTGACACTGGATATTAAGATAGTACACATATAGCATTAAACTATAACAGGCACACGTATTGCCCTGTAATGAAGCACAGTATTATCAAAAGCATTAAGAACCTAGTCATCAGTTTCCCTAATGGTAGGAACATCAAAAGACTCTTTGGGCAAACATAAATTGAAAAGATAATGAAGCTAGACTAGACCGCAACTTTTAATTCTTTTAAATGAGATAATCAACATTTGGGTTAATTTTTATAACACAATACATAAATGCACCTCCATATATTAGCAGATTTATCACAGACTACATAAAACATCTGTGACTATCCTTAAGTCGAGAATGCTTTTCTAATAAAGTCACACCACAGTTTGAGTATTTTTGTGTTTTAAGCTAATGTTTGGTAACAAACAAAATCCAAACTGAAATTAAGCAAAGTAAATAATTTTGTTCAGTCTTATAGCACTATATCAGTGTCTCCAAAAACAACTATATAATTTGCAGTCTTGTTTATTCTTAAAAATTGAAGAGCCAATCAAATTGTTCAAAAAAAGTTCCATACTGACTACCTAGACCTGCAGTATCAAAAAAAAAAAAAAGCAGGAAGAAGCAAGTCAACGTTTGAACCTTTCCTACACAGTCCATATTCAGGTGGACAGCGTACCCATTGCTGCAAAATGTGTCAGGAGACAGGTAGATTCTGTACAGCAAAATAAATTTATTTTGTATAAATTTAGAATAAGGCAAGAATTTTAGGCATTATTCTAGAAAGAGAGCCAATCAGGATGGGCATTGATCTCATACAAAAACATTGACCACTAACAAGAAACATGCAACTCTGAATAGTAAGCAGTATTAAAACTGAAATTAATAATAATAATAATAATAATAATAATAATAGTAATAACAAACTATGTTTCTTTTTGGAATAATCATACCAAGAGGAGCCTCCCTCCCATTTATTATTAAAATTAAATATAGCTGAATATCGGGAAATTAATCTTTAATAAGATTTAAGGTTTAAATTAGTAAATTTCTGCTTTTACTTTCAGCACCATCTCTATACTAATCACAACACTATCTATAACTGCCCAACAGCCCTGTCTGTGTGGTTACAGTGATAATTATTTGAAGTATTCCAGAGCTACTTAGATTAATCTTTTGTTAGATACTGATATCTTAAGCTTATTACTCATCTTAAACTGATGATTTTTCAGCTCTTCTCCCTGTGGGGACTGGGCCTGCTCCATTCGCTACTCTCACTCCGCTCCCCATCCCTACTCATCCCCCATAACATTCACCTTATACCTAAACTGATCCCTGCCACACCTCTTTTCCACCTATTTCATAGACCCCCTATAATCATTCCCCCAGTCATACCATACCTCCTAACTACTCTACCTTCCCAGCCATTCTAAATAGGGGCATATAGTGGTCCATCCCCTAAACTGTTGCTATGCTGCTCATATTCATTCTATCACACTGCACTCAACCACCATCATGTCCATCACTACTATTACTATGATCTCACTTCTTTCACTTGCACTCTCTCCCCTAACAATAATCACAACTTTCCAGACACCCAACATGCCTCCTACACACACCTGTACAACCATTACACATAACCTACATTTATCAAGTTACTCGGACATCCACCCTAGCTTATTCACAGCTAATACCACTGTACTATCCAAAGACACCTCCATTATCATACCACCAGCAGCAACTATATCATTTCTAGGAAAAAACTGATAAGTATAACCCACATAATTTGCCAAAGCATTGTATCCCAGTGCGGTGATATACAACCCAGCCCAGATCCACCCCCCCCATCCCCAGCAAACTTAGCAAATCTCTCATGCTATCAACCATACATCTCCAAAGCCTTAGATGCTTGAACACCAGGCATGGATTTTTCAAAACAACCCTGATATTATAGCAGCTACCAAAACCTGGTTGAAATCATATGTAAAATGCACCAAATTTCTGCCCCCAGGCTACTCCTGCTTAAGAGCCGATTGTTCCCACAAGAGAGGAGGGGGAGTAGCAATACTCTTCCCTAGCAAATATACTTTAATTCCCTACTCAAAACCAACACCCAACTTATCTGCAGCCAAAGTACTAGTCTCTATATTAAACCTTAATAATCATAAAAAACATTTGCATAATTGCTCTGTATATTCCTCCAGGAAACAACATACCAATATTAGAGAACATACTTGCCTGGATATCCCTAAACATAGATAATGAAACCATCATCTTTGGTGATGTAGACATTAATTGGCTCGGCATTGCCCAAAACAACCCCTCAAAAAAACATAAACCTTTACAACTTTTCCCAACTAATTCAAGATATCACCAGACCCCACAAAAATAAACTGGGATTCCACAATAGACTGGATATTAGTGTTCCACCCTAACAATATCACCACTGCAGACATACTACCTAATACCATTAGCGACCACCACCCAGCATATATCCTGCAAAAATCTACTCCAACCACAGGCCAACACCAATACAAATCAACCAGAAAGTTGACTAAGTTCCAACCATCCATATTTAATGAAACCTTAGCTAAAGTGAATTGTGAACCCCTCAAATCCCTACCACTTAATGATGTTGTGGAATTCTTTAACTCAACATTCCTGTACATCCTAAATAGGCAAGCACCCACCTGCCAAAAATGAATAAAACATAACCATGCAAGCTGGCTCTCAAAATCTAACAAAAAAGTCATGTCCACAAGGGATAAAATCTGGAAATCTGGCAGAAAAACAAAGACCTCTCGACTCTACTACAATACAAGTAACTCTGTAACCAGGCAAAATATCTAATAACCAGAGATAAGAAAGAACACTACCATCACCTACAAAGCCAACATAAAAATATTCCTCAAAAATTCTGATCCTCCATTAAGCAACTATTACACCCAGGCTCTCAAAGCAATCCATCCCAACCCTCAAAAAAACCCATTGAACTTGCCACCCTCTTCAATTCCTACTTCACTGACACCATAGCTAACCTAACCACCACATTTCCTACAGTTAACATCACTACCACCACGACAGCCCAGAAAACTATCCTACTCGACTACAACCTAAAAGTTTCCCTCATACCCACTCCCACAATAAAAAAACATTTACTTAAGCTAAAACCCTGTACTCTGGCCCCTGACAATCTACCTCCACATTTCCTGCAATTAGTTGCAAACTCTATAGCTTATCCTATCAGCATACTCATTAACAGCTGGATTAAAGAATCCCTTGTCCCAAACATCTGGAAAAAAACATTCATTTTCCTCTTACACAAAGGCAGCACCAACATAGACACCACAAATTTTTGTACCATAGCAATTCTCTCACCCCTCTCTAAAATACTGGAAAAATGCATCCATGCCCAACTCATAGGTTCATGGGTTAGTACTAGGCTATCACCCTAGGGCCTATACAAGCCTAGCCATAACAATTCCCTGGCTATTTCTTCCCACAATATTTATTTCCCTGGACCCCTGTCTAGCAGGGTGACTGAAGTGATCTTCGGGGTGAATTTACTATCTCCCATACAATCGTCAAGGTTCCTTTTGAAGAGGGCCAAAGAGGTACTCTGCTTGACATGTATGGGCAGTCTATTCCAGAATCTAGGGAGTCTTTGGGTCAGGAACCTATCACTCAAGCATGTTTTGTTCATTGTGATGACAAGGTTTAGAGCCCTGGAGCATGTGGCTCTGAGGGATTGGAATTAATTTAAGTGTAGCATGTCCAACAGCTCTGGGTTTGACATGGCCTTGTATATTAAGCAGAGATCGCCTCTGAGTACATGATATGCGACAGAGTATCACTGGGGTGTTTTTAGACAGTCAGCATAGGGCATCTGCTTTAGGCCTGTGATTCCTTTAGTGAGGTATTTCGGCAGCCCTTCCAGTTTTAGAAAATGTCTTGAGAGGTACATACCAAATGGGGCGTTGTAGTCTATAATGGGTCAGGGATGAGTACAGTGGGACAATGACCTTCTCAACCACCTGCTTGGAAACTAAATTCTATCATCCACTCAAGATGGTTTCAGACCAGGACACAGCACTACTACTGCCCTCCTCTTCTTCTGTGATACAGTTAACCGGAGAGGTGATTCTGGCAAAATAATCGTTTCTCTTTTCCTCAATCTCTCCAAAGCTTTTGATACCATTTCCCACACCTTCCTCCTCTCTAAACTATCCACCCTCCACATTTTCCCACCTACCCTACAATGGTTCAATAGCTACCTCCAGGAGGCAGCAATCCACCAAATGGCAACAATCTTACTCTCCCTCATCAATACTTCCACAGGGGTACCCCAAGGCTCCACACTTGGTCCTCTGTTATTTAGCATCTTTATTAACAACTTTCATTCCACTGTCCCACAATGCTCAGTAATCTAGTATGCTGATGACTCTAGAATAATATGCACTGCAAATTCCAGCTCTGCACTCCAGCAAATCACCCATAATGCCCTCAACTCTACTATAGCTCGGATGCTTAACAATCATCTTGCCCTAAAATTAGAAAAAAATAAACTAGTACTTTTGACCCCTAAGAAAATCACTCCCCTAGATAAAAAAAAACTCTTCCCTGTACAAGCCCCAAGACAATACCACTATAGAAGCTGTCCTACACATTAAACTGTGTGTGTGTCTTTCGGCTTTTCCCGGTTAGGGGTCGCCACAGTGGAACTCCGGTCCGCTAATGATTGGTAGTTGATTTTTACGTGCCGAGTTACCAGCCCTGACGCACAACCTTCAACGAAGGTACACCCATTCACTCATGTCTGCATGCAGAAGACGCTCTAGCTGAGAATCAAACCGGACAGCGTCTTACTGTGAGGCGACAATGCTACCGCAACACTGCCATTATAGATGAAAACCTTAACTTTGACCTACACATAAACAATAACATCAAAAAAACACACCAAAAGCTTGGCATGCTCTAGAGACACCAACAGTTTCTTAGCCTCTCTACTAGACAAACTCTTGCAACTACCATTTTATTGCTCTCTCTCCTTTATGGCACTCCTATCCTCACTAACATCCAAAATTCTATACAATCTAAACTTGATATGTGTTACAAAAGAATAGCCAAATTTGCCACCAAGGCCTAATTCTCATCCCACCACAGTAACTCACTGAAACAATTAGGCTGGCTGGAACTCCCCCCACCATTTCTCATTCACTTAACTAACTACAGAGCACAAAATAATTTACAGACCCACAGACTGTCCTGCTCTCTCGACACTACTTGCCAAATATCAACCTACCAGGCATCTAAGATCTGAAAATCATCTACTTAAAGCCCACCTTACTTGCTGGTCAACTCCTCTACTCCTTCACTGTCACCAAACTATGGAACTCACTTCCACCTTGTATAAGTAACACAGGCAGCACCACCACCTTCAAACAAATACTGAAAAATCATCTCAGCTCTTCCTAGCTATGTGCCTGCTCTATAACCTAACCTTCTCCTTCTCCTTATATGATAACTAAACTCCTGTGCTTTTTGCTACTACTGACTGATGATATTTTATCCATAATTATTATTTTTTCATCACTTGCTGACACTGGTACAATAATGCTGACTAATATATCTCTGTTTATACCTGTCTGATTGAATTCATCTGACAACCAACTAAATTTCTGCTTTTGTGTATATATTCTGTCTATATTATTGTAATCAAACCAACCAAATTCCTGCTTTTATGTATAGATTCTGCATATATTACTGTAATCAAACCAGCTAAATTCCTGCTTTTATGTATATATTACTGTAATCACTATATGTAACACTGTTTCTACTTCTGTACCAATTAATGTTTAATTTTTTTCTGTATCTGTTCTTATTGGAGCTTTTCTCCCCAGGCCTCCACTGAAAAAGGGCTCTTTTAGGCCCAGTGGACTTTCCTGGTAAACAAATGCAATAAATAAAATACATAAAAATAAATTAAATTTAAATTTAAAAATTAAATACTTTTTACAATGTTTAATAAGTTTTACATATAAAAGTGAGCCTTTGTTGGGATTTCAACTGTCCCTGATTGTTGCATTTGGGACTTATACACTCTTGTCTGTCAGGTGATGTAGGTGAAAAATCACAGACTGATGGAAAGTTTGATATATTTAGTGAAGCATCGTTTATGCATGTACCAAAATTATCTCCAAGAGGTTGTACTAACATAAATTCATGAAATACCTTTAGGTGTTTAATAAGGTTTCTGTATTGATGGTCAATAATTTTAGGACAGAATGAATTTTAGATGTCACTTGAGGATTTCTCAAAAAGTGTTTAGAGCTATGGGATATCTTATAAGGTCATTAAAAATTAACAATTTAGGGTTTCTAGTAATAGTATGGAAAATGAAGCAGATTTTTGAAGTCTAAAGCCTTCTTTGTTTTTGAAATCTAAAAAGTTATTTAGCCTAATTTCAGGGGATAGTACCCTGTCATAAGAGCTTTGATATAGTTTTATTTACTAACCTATAGCAATACTGAGGTATATCAGATCTTGAGCTATCACAAATATAAAAAGACTAGGAATATATTCACTTGCATTATATAGGATCTTGCTAGGAAAGAAAAATTAATTGTACCCCAGTTGTATATGACAGAATCAAAATTAGCATAAATAAAAGAATAAAGGATATACAATTTATATTTCACCCACTAGTATTTTAGCTTGTTCAGAAATATATTAATGGATAGATTTTCTATAAGTTTAAGGGTTCTAGAATAATTTTCTTTGTTACAACCATTTGTTCAACCAGAAGGAGTGAAGAATATTATTTCTAATTTAAGCTTGTAATCGCATGTTTTGTTGTACTAGTTTATTTTTCCTAATCATCTGGAGATATCTGCAGTGAGTTTTTGAAAACAAAGGAATGGTCATCAGCAAAAGAAGTAGTGTTTATGATTGTACTGATAAATGTTATACCTTCAATTCTAGATTTACTGTGTATTTTATTTTTCAAATTGCAACTCCAAAGGGAGAAAGACAGAGTGTGTGTGTGTGTGTGTGTGTGTGTGTGTGTGTGTGTGTGTGTGTGTGTGTGTGTGTGTGAGAGAGAGAGAGAGAGAGAGAGAATAAAACAATAGAGTGACAAAGGGCATACTTGCCTTGTGCCAGTTAAAATTCTGATTGGCTCTGAAACCTGTTAGAACATAGATGTGAAAGTGCTGAATCATGTACAACTTTAATAGCTTGAATATAATTCAGGGTAAGCATGTTTTGTTCTAGCACTGCAAAAAGAAAGGTACATGAATTCACTTAAAAGCTTTACCAACATAAAGGCTGGAAACTGCTTGATGATTCCTTCTATTTGTAGTATGTTAAATAATTAGTCCTAAGATTACATTGTTTTCTAAGACTGCCTGGCTGCCACAAAGCCAGACTGGAATTTCTAGATAAATTGATCAGCCATTGTCTTAAACTGATTTAATATCAGTTATACTGTCAGATAATGTAATTAAATAATATTAGCAATGTATCAGCAAAATAATGCTTGAAGTTTCTGCAGACAGAATCAGCAAATCCCTCAGACCTCTGTGTTTTACATGGTTTAAGAGTAGAGATTTTGTCCCTAGCTTCCTAAAGAGAAAAGTCCTTGTTAAGTAAGACAGCCTTTTCATCTACTTCCTTAAACATAAAGTAATAATTGAAAGAATTTTGCAAAGCTCCCAACTTTGCAACAGACTCTAGAATGTTTAGAAAATTTGCATCAAAGTCTTTGCATATGTATTTTCATACCTTGAGTAGACTTCAGAGGAGTTTTCCTCAGATAGATAAGAAATGCTGAAAATGTGCTAGAAAAAATTATACGTAGTTAGGAAAATGTTTTGGGGAATGTAATGTGTTGGTAGATTTCAAAGATTACCTAGGGAATACTTTGACTGAAATGTCGGTGGAAGAAATGGTTGTAACTAAGGACATTACTTTTTTGAGCTGGGATATAGGATGAGAATTGACTAATCAAAGTAAGGCTTTACTAGGTTTAGAGTTATTAGCTGCCAAAAAGTAATTTGAAAATGGAAACCAATATCTATTCCAGAAATAAAGGAATTTCTGAATATTGTAAAGGAGATAAAAGCACTGGAGATTGTATCCTTAAAATAGAAGGAGGAAGTTTCATAGAAAGGATTGGTATTTGTGGGAATAATACATGTAGAAAAAACATTCAGGAGGATGAGTGAGGTGTAAGGGCAGGCAGGAATTGATTAATTTTTGTAATGTTAGAGTGAAGGAAAATTGTTTAAAAGAAAAAAATATATATATATATATATATATATATATATATATATATATATATATATATATATATATACATTAGTAAACTGTTACTTTTTTATTTGTATTAATGTATATAAATCCATGTGACAGATTAAAATATGATAATTTGAAAACAATATTTTAAAAAGTTTGACACTATCTGACACTGCTTGTAAATTCCCATTAGCATGAATATTAGAAAAATCCCATTACAGGTTTGTAATGTATCTAGAAGATAAATATATAGGTTCTTGTTGTTTTAATTGAGGAAATATTGGGCCGGATTCAGGAAGGCTTACACGGAGTTCAAGAGTAGTGTAAGCCTCCGTGTAAGCCTCCCGATTCAGGAACAGCCCAAATCTCCGTGTAAGAGACAGCTAACACGTCTCTTACACGGACTGGGCGTGGAAATGCTCAATACCTCATTTGCAGCTGAAAGATATGCAAATGAGGTATCTGAGCGATCCACGAAGCAGAAACCAGTCCGTGTAACTGACGTGTTAGCTGCAGAAATGTACTCAGCTGACAACTGAGTACATTTCTACAAAACGGAGCTATGTCAGCTCCAAATAAAGGTGCATTTGTGTCATTAAGCATGCCAATGGCCAAATATGTGGCCATTGGCATGAAAAGTGTTGCAAAAATGTGTAATATAACTTTTTTTTTTCACGGGATTTTGAGGTTTAACTGCAGCGCACACCCGCGCAAACGGGGTGACCTACCTAAAACTGAAAACCGAAGCTTATAAGCCCACAATTGTGGAATTTATGTATCACATGTAATGTCAATGGAGGGACTTGCAGACCAAAAACAATATGGCCTCCGTTTAGTGGTTGTCAAGGGGGGGAAGCTCCGTGTAAGACATGTAACTAGTCATTACTAGGCAATCCTATGTAAATGAGGGTTACAATACTGAATCACACTGCCACATAGGTAATGAGCACTTTCTGAGTAGTGTAAGAGTTAGAGAAGGGGGAGGAACAGAGTAAGAGGTAGGTGACATCACGGGGGGAAGGATAGATTCAAATGTACCAGATTGGAGGGCAATGTAAGGTGAAAGATGACAGACAGACTTCAGGGAGGGAGGTGTGTTCCAACAGAACACTAGGAAAATCAAGAAACTGAAGGCTTCACGCTATCCCTACACTCAAAGTTTCTTGATATAGCGTGTACGTGGCGCTGCTGCTGCGGTGTAAGGCAGGCTCAACATATGGGGCTGTTGCAAACCGTTTACAACGGTTTGCACGAGCGTCTGCACGTGTTTAAGGCAGTGTGCAGCGTTTTAACATGAATTAGCCTAGTTCATACCGTGTAAGGATGTGTGCATGCGTGTAACACCGTGTAGGAATGTGTGCGCGCGTTTAAGTGACTGTGAGCATGTTTAAGCTGGTGTGCACATTGCTCCCCCTCAGGAAACAGAGAGGAAACAGGAAACAACTAAATTACAGGGAAACTGCCAGAGGATACTGCTGCAGTTAATTGTTTGAAACAATTGGAAGCAGGCAATTATGCAGGCAGACTAGAAGCCCAACCCAGCACTTAAAACACTCCAAAGAGCAGTGCAGGGTGTTTCTCACAAGAGATACTGCAAGAAAGTAAGCTATCAGAATTGAAAACTGAAAAAGCTGAACTCAGAGCAGAAATGCTAGGGGCTGCCATAAGCTGTTATAATCAGGCAAAGGCGAATTGCTGAGGGTGGTGTCAATGCAGATGCCGACAGACAGCCCAGAGTGAGGAGAAGGAGAAGAGTATACAGGCCCAGGGTCACCTACCATGGGTTACATGAGCTGGAGATAGTAGAGCGCTACAGAGTGGACAGAGACCTTCTGCAGCAGATTGTTGAGCTGTGCAGGCCACATCTCACACACAGAACCAACAGAGACCCATCCCAGTGGAAACCAAGGTATGTGTTGGCCTAAGAATACTAGCAACAGGTACCTTCCAGAGACCAACTGGTGATATGATGGGGATATCACAGGCATCAGCCTCCAGGGTACTGCACCAGTTCCTGGATGCCATGTCAGCACATGTCAGTGATCATATATATGTCCCTAATGACCGTGAGGTTGTGGCCAGCAATATCGTCTCTTCCAGCAAATAGCGGGATACCCTGAGGTGCTGGGTGCAATAGACTGCACGCCGTGACGCATCAAAGCACCAGCTGGTGAGCGGGGTAGAGTCTACATTAACCGCAAGGGATACCCCTCCATCAACTGCCAGGTCATGTGTGATGCCCAGGGCATAATAATGAATGTGTGTGCTGGCTGCCCTGGGAGCTACCACGATTCCCACATCTGGCATCTGACGCAGCTGTACCAATCATTTGCCAGTGGGGACTTCCCACACGGACACCTAGTGGGGGATGCAGGTTATGCACTTGAGCCGTGGCTGATGACACCCATCAGAAATGCACACACACCTGAACAGGAACGCCATAATGAGGCACACGCACAAACACGTAATGTCATAGAGCATGTGTTTGGGCTGCTCAAGTCACGGTTCTGGTGTCTGGACACATCTGGTGGAGCCTTGCAGTACACGCCAACTACAAGTACCCAAATGGTCATGATATGTGCTATGCTACACAATATGATCCTGCGGAAACAGCTGCAGCAGGACCAGCACAGGGCTGGGCCTAACATCCCCCCACCATTGCCAAGGCCACCACAGGCAGAGGGTGACTCGGAGGAGGAACAACCTGACCTTGTCCCAGTAGGCAGAAGGAGGCATGCCCAGTATGCCCTGGCCTTGGCAAAGAGGCAACACATAGCACATACACTTGGTCAGTAGGAACACTGGGACTGATACCCGCTCTGACTCACTCATATAGTAACAGGGATGCCTAACATGACACAACCTGCTTCCAAACATGTACAGGAGTGTAGTATGTGCATCCGACAGAGGCAGCCCTGCAGCACCACCTGAGGCATGAATGCCATGTGTTAAGTAATGTAATACCATGTACCATATGCACACCTGTGGACCCGACTAACATCCACCCACACCAATCATAAACCACAAAAAACACAAACCTCCCTCATAGGTACCTGGCGATAGTAACCTAGATGTAATGCTACCCAATGCCAGAAGTATAAATGGAGTGCAGTGTAAACGCACACAGTATAGAGAATGTAGATATCAGTGCTGTAATAGAAAACAGGGTCAAAGCCCACAGCAGCACCCTGACACTACCAGGTCACACCTCTGTCCTAATAGCAGTAACTGCCCCAGGCCTACTCTGGCAATGTGAGTGTCAAACGAAATATTACTGTCAACCTGGGTGCCCAGGACCCTGATAACCTCTTCTGTGCTTAGAGGATTGCCACCTAGATGGGAACTAGGTGAAACCCTGTTGTTCCCGAAGGGTATGACTATGCATTGTTTAGCGTTTAATGTAAGGCCATGGCTCTGGCACCAGTTATCTGTGTCTATGAGACCCTTCTGAAGGATGTCTGTGTCAGATGGGTTTCCAATTAAGCTTCCCAGTTTGCAGTCATCTTCAAACTTTGTCAGCCATAATCCTCCTGTGTTTGCTCGTACGTCTGAAAAGTAGATGCTGAACAAATGTGGGCCCGGGACTGAGCCCTGTGGGACACCACGTGTGACAGCTCTGGAGTGTGACATGGCACCAGCAACTGTGACCCTGTGTGTTCCGTCACTTAGCCAGTTTGCAACCCATGCTGTGATGTATGGGTTCACAATGAAGCTGGTGATGTTTTCAATGATACCTGAGTGGGGTATTGTGTCGAAAGCCTTTGCCAGGTCAAGGTAGGCTGTGTGGACTGCCTTGCCCACGTCAATGGCCTGGGTGACTGTCCTGAAAAAGTCAACCAAGTTTAAAAGGCATGATCTGCCCTTGACAAAGCCAAACTGGATTGGATCCAACGTCTGCAAGTCCCCTATGTCTTCATTTATAATTCCCATTATGATCCTCTCCATAGCTCAGCCGAACAGGCTTGTCAAGCTGATGGGATGGTAGTTTCCGGGGTTGGTGGAGGCACCTCCTTTGTGAAGTGGGTCCACCATTGCCGTATGCCACTCCTTGGGCACATATCCTGAGGTGAGGCTAAGATTAAACAGCTGCCCTAACTGCGGGTGTAATTTAAAAATCCCCCTTTTGGAAAGGTTTTCATGGGAAACAAACACAACCCCGGGGAACCCCACCCATTCCCTGGTTCCTGATCAGTGTTTTCTTTAAATAACTTTTACAAAGTTTTTTTTTTAAAATTTAAAAATTTAGCCTTTTGGGATTTAACTGCCCCTTTTTGATTGTTTTTTACTTATAAAATTTTGGGTTTCAGGTGAGTATAAAAATAAAGACTAGGAAAATTTTTGTTTATATTTTGTGGAAAAAAAAATTTCGTTTATGAAAAATTTAAAAATTACTAAAAAAAAGGTTTTTAAAACCCCCAAAAATTTTTTATTGAAAAAATTTAAAGGAAAATTTTTTAAAAAGGGTTTTTGAATTTTTTTTTTCAAAATTTTTAACCCAGAATAAAAATTTTAAATTTCAATTTAAGTTCTAAAAAGTTTTGGCTTATATTTTTTTTCCCTTAAAATTAACTTTAGGGTTTTTCGGGAATGGTATGGAAAAAAAAGATTTTTAAAGTCTAAAAGCCTTCTTTGTTTTTGAAAAATTCTAAAAAAAGGTTTTTTTGGTTTTTTGTTGTTTGGGTTTGTTGTTTTTTTTTAAAAGAAAGGGGAAAAAATTTAGAACAAAAAAAAGGACAAAATATTCCTTTGGGCCATTAAAATTTCTTTGGTTTGGAAAGAAAAATTTAATTTGTAAATTTGTAATCAGAAAAAAATTTTAGCTTAAATAAAAAAAAAGGGTAAAAATTTTTTTCACCCAAAAAAAAATTTTACTTGTTTAAAATAAATAAATGGATGATTTTCTATTTTGGGGTTTTAAATAATTTTTTTTTGTTAAAAATTTTTCAAAAAAGGGTGAAAAGAATAATTTCTAATTTAACCCTTTTTTAAATGTTTTTCAGTTTTTTTTTCCCTTAAAAAATTGGAATTTGAAAAAGTTAAAGTTTTTGAAAACAAAAACCCCCTCAAAAAAGGTGTTTTAGGGTTTAAAGGTAAATTTTTTCCCCCTTTCTTCCCTAAAAAAATTTCTTTTTGAAAATTTTATTTTCCCAAAATTAAATAAAAGGGAAAAAACCAAAGATTGTTTTTTGTGTTTTGTTTTTTTTTGGTGTGTTTTTTAAGAAGAAAGAAAGAAAATTTTAAAAAAAATTAGATTTGGAAAAGGGGAATTAATTGTTGGATTTAAAATTCCTAAAATTTTTTTGAAATTTGGTAAAAGGAAAGGGGTTGAATGGACAACTTTTTAGGGGGGAAAAATAAATTATAAAAAAGTTTTTGGTTTTAGATCCCAAAAAAAAAAAGGAAAAATTCATTAAAAGGGTTTCCAAATTTTTAAAGGGGAAAAACCCCTTAATTGTTCCTTTTTTTTGGGGGGTTTATTTTTAAAAAATTAAACCCCCTTTGTTAAATTTTGTTTTAAGCTCCGGGTTTCAAAGGCCAAACTTGGAATTTAAAAGGGGAATCACCCAAAATTGCCCAAAATTTTTTTTTGGGGTTTGCTTTTTTAAAAAAAAATAATGTAATTAAATAATATTAGCAATGTATCAAAATAATGCTTGAAGTTTCTGCAGACAGAATCAGCAAATCCCTCAGACCTCTGTGTTTTACCTGGTTTAAGAGTAGAGATTTTGTCCCTAGCTTCCTAAAGAGAAAAGTGCTTGTTAAGTAAGACAGCCTTTTCATCTACTTCCTTAAACATAAAGTAATAATTGGAAGAAATTTGCAAAGCTCCCAACTTTGCAACAGACTCTAGAATGTTTAAAAAATTTGCATCAAAGTCTTTGCATATGTATTTTCATACCTTGAGTAGACATCAGAGGAGTTTTCCTCAGATAGATAAGAAATGCTGAAAATGTTTTAGAAAAAATTATACGTAGTTAGGAAAATGTTTTGGGGAATGTAATGTGTTGGTAGATTTCAAATATTACCTAGGGAATACTTTGACTGAAATGTTGGTGGAAGAAATGGTTGTAACTAAGGACATTACTTTTTTGAGCTGGGATATAGGATGAGAATTGACTAATCAAAGTAAGGTTTAGAGTTATTAGCTGCCAAAAAGTAATTTGAAAATGGAAACCAATATCTATTCCAGAAATAAAGGAATTTCTGAATATTGTAAAGGAGATAAAAGCACTGGAGATTGTATCCTTAAAATAGAAGGAGGAAGTTTCATAGAAAGGATTGGTATTTGTGGGAATAATACATGTAGAAAAAACATTCAGGAGGATGAGGGAGGTGTAAGGGCAGGCAGGAATTGATTAATTTTTGTAATGTTAGAGTGAAGGAAAATTGTTTAAAAGAAAAAAAAAATATATATATATATATATATATATATATATATATATATATATATATATATATATATGTATATATATATATGTATATATATATATATATATATATATATATATACACAGTAAACTGTTACTTTTTTATTTGTATTAATGTATATAAATCCATGTGACAGATTAAAATATGATAAATTGAAAACAATATTTTAAAAAGTTTGACACTATTTGACACTGCTTGTAAATTCCCATTAGCATGAATATTAGAAAAATCTCATTAAAGGTTTGTAATGTAGCTAGAAGATAAATATATAGGTTCTTGTTGTTTTAATTGAGGAAACATTGTTTGCACCATTATTCAGGCTAAGTAACTTTACCAGTAATATAAAGGGAATAAAGTCGAGTTTGCATACTGACACCTATTCATGTTTCATAAAATAGTTTGGGAAGATGCATGAACAGCTTTTAGCAGATGTTGAGAACTCTTTGAAATATTTAATATTGATCACAAGCACTTCTTAATTCATTAAGTGAAAATGTTTATTTTTTTAACATAAAAGTAGTTTTCTTTTGCATTTTGTTGGATGTTTTAGTTTGCAAATAAGAATGTTTCAACTTATTGCTTTAATTCGTTCACTGGAATGGAGATCAGGAAGTTTGCATTGCAATTTTCAATGGCCGAAGCCTAAGCCTTTTGACAGAATCAAATTATGTCCTCACATTTCAAACAAATGTTCATACATTTGGAAAGACAGTGTTTATGAAAAAAGTATAAATGGCAAACCCTTCAGCACAAACAGTTTTTATAGTGATATTATTCTTGAGGTTCTAGGTCTTAAACTGAATTTTATAAGTTGGAGTAAACATAGTCAATGTTACATTTGTAATTTGCTGTTGGAATTTCAAATACTATCATTGTTCGAGACTATACCTCGAGTGCATAGATATATGCTGAACTTTTGGTTCTGTGCTGGGTTGCTCCTGAGCGTTTATATTTATTATAGTTACTTTGCACTTTTTTGGCTAAGGAGCATTTATCCATTGGTGGGTGATGTGTTTATTTTCAGTTTGCATTTGTAATACTTGGTGAGATATTGTAAGTTGCTTACAAACTACTCAAGTTGCATACATACTATCAGCATCATTTTATTCATCTAGCTGAGAGCCTTCATATGAGGCTATGGAGTTCTGTCTGTGTTACTTGGTTGTTGAGATATTTAAAAAAAATGTGAAAACTATTTCAATATAAACTAATATCATAAAAACAACAGTTAATATATTTTACCTGCTCTAGACAGAAGTGAAATATTAATGCAGTTGAGTTTGCCATTGTGTAAACCTTAAGACAAAATTGTTTAAGAACTTGTACATAGCATGGTTTTGGAATTATTGATGCAAACATGAACAAATAATATTTGACACCTACAGGTGTCAGCAGGAGTTAACTGCAGATGCACCTGGATGTGTCACTCAGATGTAATGAGTTAAAGGTCATCGTGTCAATGCCAAATACAATGTTGTTTTCAGGAGGACCAGAAAATATATATTGCTTATAAATAGAATTTGACCATTAAAACATTTTCCTTAAGCAGGAATTCATAAAGGCTACCAGTAAGTGTACACTTAGTGTACATGTTCTATATTCAAGAACATCCCTACCTATTTACTCTTAAAGCTTACAATAAGTTTACACTTACTGGTAACCTTTATGAATCCCATGGAAGGGTTTAACCTCCAAATGATAGTCAAATATATATACTAGCAGCAATGTCAAATTTAAGACAAATTAAAGAGTGGACATAAAACACACATGGCTCCTAGACATAAATTGACCTGGACTTATTATAAGACTTAGAAATAAGAAAATAAATATTCTTCACCAAGACTTAAGAGAAGCTCAAAAGAAAATAAAGTTCTGTTCATAAGGGAGCAAAACATGATAGCAGTCAAAAATGTCACACATATGGATAAAATCCTGCAACAATAAATTACCATATTTGCTGTGCATAGTTAGAGACCTCTTTTTATTCAATAGTGAGCCACGTTCAAATTCCAGTCCTACCCTAAAATTATTGTCATGGTCAATGAACATAGCTACTATTTGAAACAAGTGTTTCAAAACATTAGGTCTACCTGAACAAGGTGCTTATATAGAAGCTGATGTAATAGAACAATATAATAGTGGACATATACTTTCTACAGTAACAAAACAATCTTATATGGTTTCTTTTGCATGTAAGCAAACATTCTTTTTTATTTAGATAGCTACTGTCCACACACACACCATAAATGTTTTAAATTTACCTGAAGCAAAGATGAGCAGAACCCATTTTTTTCCCATATGGAATCAAATTACGACTGGAACATGTAGATTACTTGTATAAGACATCAGTGTCCATATTATAAAGTAGGTGTCAGAAGAACTTCCTTTTGTTGGTTACCTACACAGCATGCATATTCCAAAATGAAATTCCATAATTTGCTTCTTTGAAACTGGTAACCATAAGGGTGATCCACATATAATCACCGAGACAAAACATCCACCTGACTCTCCACTTACATAGTTCAGACTTGTCCAAATATAACCTATAGAACAATTTGTGTCTGCATTTTATATGTACAAAGACTTCTTGAAACTCCCTAATTATTAAAGTAAATTTCGAAATAACAATGACAATAAGAAACCATAGACTGCTAGTTCCCTGTCCCTACAGTCATATCCTAAAACCACACACAGGTTAGCTTTTGAAAGATTAACCTAATTAAACAGAGAAAACAATCTACCTAGAGCTGATACAACATTGCTTCAGTCAGCAGCAGGGATACAAATGGTAGTAGCTGTCATAACCAGCATACATGTAGCCATAATATTTGGACTTGAAAGCACCCATAACTATAAATAAAGCAGAATGCAGCTCAATCAAAAATATGAACTAAAGAGGTCTAGTGGAATTGATAAAATTACTGAGAATGAAAACATCACCAATTGCACCACTAACAAAATTAAAATTGTACAAGTCATACCACCAGATTCTCTATGCCTTGCACGGCATGCAAGATTGGTGCAGGAGCTCTAGTAGGCAATATCTCTGCCATGTGATCCAGGAACAGCCTGCAGGGACGTGCACAAGTGCTCCAGCACTAATCCTGCACGGACTAAGCCCCTGTATGCAAATTAACCCATTTGCAGGAGAAATCTATGCAAATGAGGAGATTTTGCAATCCAAGAAGCTTGCAACTGGCCATGCAGGACTACTGCAATCTGCAGAAATGTACTCGGTTAGTAACCAAGTACATTTCTGCACAATCCAAAATGAAGCTGTGGCAGCTCCAAATAAAGGCTATATATCATGTTGTAAGCATGCCATTGGCCAAGTATAAGGCCATTGGCATTGCAAACAGTAAAAAAGTACAAAAATCAACCTTTATTTTTTTAGCCGACTTCGGCTGTTTAAGCGTAGGGCAGCAGCGCGCAAACGGGATCGGGGGAAAATATCAAAATAAACCTAAATTAAGCATTCTAACTGAAATCAGTATTCTGCCATGCAAGTCAATGGCAGCCAGAAGACAACATGGCCAGTGAGTAGTGGTTGCTAAGGGGTGAGGCTCAGTGTGAGATATGTAACTATGCGTTAGCAGCAAATCCTATGCAAATGAGGGGAATGATAGTGAATCTCAGTTTTCCCCAGCATGTGAGTCAGGTCTCAACAGTGTAAGAGTAGGAATAGCTTGGTGCAAGCCTTGAAGTTAGCTGACATCCTGGGGGGATGTCAAGCATACTGTAAGTGTATTGGAGCCCTGTGGCTCGGGTTTTCTCCTAGCTTAGCCCAGCTGAGCTAGGGGGGTGTGGCTGACTCTGCCTAGCATTCTTTACATTGCCTAAGCGAGTGTGTGTGCCATGCACCGAGTTTGAAAGGAAGAAAAAGAAAGTTAAACCAGGAAATAGCAGCACTGTGCACATGTGAGCACTCTGTTTGTGCATCGCACTCCCGAGCTTAAACAGGAAGGCAGTGGGAAGGGAAAACAGCAGAAGGAAGGTAATCAAGGAGAACTAGCATAGCAGGCAGGTGATATGTATCAGAATCAGCCAATTACACAGGCAGCAGACCAGCCCCGCCCAGAACACTACTATAAACTATGCAAACACCTTCCCCTCTGGTTTTTCCCACACTCTACACCACCAGTGTATACAAGTGGGGAAATTTTAACAAACAAACCTGCAAAATGAGAGGGGCTGCAGCAGGCAACATAGAACAACATGTGCAAGAGGCTGAGGGTGGTGAGGATGTGAATGCTGTAAACCAACCCACAGTGAAGAGATGGAGAAGGGTGTACAGACCCTGGGTAACCTACCAGGGGCTACATGAGCTGGCGATAGTGGAGCTCTGTAGGGTGGACAGAGAGGATCCATACGGATCACCGAACAGCAACATAACCAAAACAGATTCAGCTGGGCAAAAATTCCCTTTTCCCTACTGTAGGGTGACCTCGGAGTGAGAATATTTAAGTAGGGGGGTGCAGGGGGGCTTGCCCCCCCTGCAAAAACGTAAAAGTAATATATATATATATTTTTTTAAACACACTTTAACGAAAGTGCTTTTTCGGTGAAAGCACTTTTGTTAAAGTGCATTCAATGATTGTGGATTCAGACTATTGAACTTTCTTTCAATAGTCCTAGATCCAGACAGAGACTTCCTACAGCAAATTGTTGAGCTGTGCTGGCCACACCTGACACACCAAACTGACCGAGGGAAACCCATCCCACTGGATACCAAGGTATGTGTATGCCTAGGAATACTAGCCACAGGTACCTCCCAAAGCGCAACTGGGGATATAATGGGAATTTCACATGCATCAGCATCCAGAGTATTCTACCAGATCCTGGATGCCATGTCAGCACATACCATTGAGCACTTATATTTCCCCAACACCCGTGAGGTGTTGACCAGCAATATGCGTCTCTACCACCAGATAGCAGAATACCCTGAGGTAGTGGGTGCTACAGACTGCACGCACATATGCATAAAAGCACCACCTGGTGATCAGTGTAGGGCCTACATCAACCAAAGGAGCATCCCTTACATCGACTGCCAGGTCATCTGTGATGCCCAGGGCATTATAATGAATGTGTGCTGGCTGCCCTGGAAGCTATCACGATTACCACATATGGCATCTGATGCAGCTGTACCAGAGATTTGCCAATGGGAACATCCCCTACAGTCACCTAGTGTGGGATGCTGGTTACACACTGGAGCCGTAGCTGATGACACTCATCAGAAATGCACACACACCTGAACAGGAACGACATAATGAGACGCATGCACAGACCAAACTTGTAATAGAGCGCGTGTTTGGGATGCTCAGGTTACAGTTATGGTGTCTGGACACATCTGGTGGAGCCTTGCAGTACTCACCAGCTACATGTACCCAAATTGTTATGGTATGTGCCATTCTACACAATATGATCCTGCAGAAACAGCTGCAGCAGGAACAGCATGGGGCAGGGCCACACAGCCCCCCACCAATTCCAAGGCCTGCACAGGCACAGAGTGACTCGGAGGAGGAACAACCTGAGCCTGCCCCAGCAGGCAGATGGAGGCATGCCCAGTATGTTGAGGCTGCGGCAAAGAGACAAGGCATAGCACATACACTGACACAGTAGGGACCCAGGGAATGACACCTCTCTCTGATTCGCACATACAGCAAAAGGGATGCAAAACATGATGCTACCTGTGCTCAACCATGTATAGGGAGTGTAGTATGTGCATCCGACACAGGCAGTCCTCCAGCACCATCTGCAATTCTGGTACACCATCAAGGTAAGTCAATCAACCTACCAATTGCCAAATGGAGTAGAATGTGTCGTTACCTGTATCTATGGTATGGATGTGAGCATGCAAGGGAATTGGGTGGCTGAATGTTATGGCAGCAGAAAGTAGACACCCATAGTGGCACCATGACATCTGTAACATATACTGGAGTCACCATAGTAGCCAGTACTACACAGGGTGACAGAACCCACTGCAGGAAAAGTGCTGGGTGACATGTGTGTCCATATGACTCATACATGCCAGTCAGGGTGATTCACATACCCAACAGTCTCAGCCAGCAGGACAGGTGTAGACAAACCCAAACAGAGCCTGTGCTATGGCCCCTGAATGATGGTTATGGTTAACCTCCCCCCTATGCCTACAGAGACTACAACAGGTCAGGCAGTGAGTTCTTAGTTCTTAAGGGTAGGAAGTCAGACACTAATATGTAGGGCAACCAAAGCTACGATCTGTAGTACACTGGTATGCCTCTAGTCAGCAAGATAGGTAAGAATACAGAATGAAATGGAGTACCTGACATGCCAGTACAGTCATAGCAAATGTGTACAAGTGTCAGGTGTGCCCCCCATCCTACATAGTAATGTAATAAGTCAGGTGTGCCCTCCCAATCCTGTGTAGAAATGTAGAAATAGACAGGTGTGCCCCCCATCCTACGTAGTAATGTAATAAGTCAGGTGTGCCCCCAATCCTGTGTAGAAATGTATAAATAGCCAGGTGAGCCCCCCCCCCATCCTATGCAGAAATGTAATAACAGTCAATGCCAAATGCTCGATGGATACCCTGCAGAAACAGCATGCTACCTGTCGGTGTACAACACAAAGATCAGCACTGCAGTACAAACTACCTGGACTCGATCCACACATTAAATACAGATGGGCATACTGGGCATGCTCACACACTTAGAGAAATGAAGGCAATGTCAGTCAACAACATACTGAAAGGTCATACTGGGCATGCTTACACACTTAAACACATGAAGACCATGTCTGCAAACACCAGTGGATCAAACATATTTGGCAGTCGCAGTTGTTAGTGCAGACACTCGTCAGTATGCACCACTCATGCCTTGCACACACAGTGGATAGGAATACAGACATATATGTAAGGACAACACACTATAATAAGCCAAGGGTAGACATACATAGATGTATGGAAGAGGGTAAATGTGACAAGGAGCCATACAGGCCTGTCCAAACCAGCACACAGCCAAAGGTCTCCAACCACATGAGGTTCAGATGTCACTCACTGCAGATACTAGCCACCAGTATCTGTCAGCATTACAGACTATGTGGTGCATATGCTATCTGTGCAACATGACTGTACAAGGAAGTAGTAATCTAGCAGCTGTATACACGTACCTGTGAAATATGACCTTGTGTGTGCCCGCATGTGGCGTGTCAACCCCTAGATGAATGGGTTATTGCCCAAGCACACACACTGCCCTCCCCATAGCCCAACTATGACAAGCCTGCTGATGTCATCCACTGTGAAATACACCTTTGGGAGAGTTGTAGCCCAGTAATCTCTGTGGTGCGTCCCATAACTGCATACTGCTGTAGTGTGATAAACTTGTTAGGTAGGAGTTCAAATCACAGACATGGCAACTGTGTGTGTGTGTATGTGTGTGTGTGTATGTTTGTGTGTGTGTGTGTGTGTGTGTGTGTGTGTGTGTGTGTGTGTGTGTGTGTGTGTGTGTGTGTGTGTGTGTGTGTGTGTGTGTGGTGCATGTGTGTGTGGTGCATGTGTGCGTGTGTGTGTATGTGCATGTGTGTGTGTGTGTGTGTGTGTGTGTGTGTGTGTGTGTGTCTGTCTGTGTAGAGAGCAATGCTTTTTAGGGTAGTCACAATCCCTACAATTGAAATGCTCTACTTTGGTAAGGATGCTGATGTCATCCACCTAGAAAAACACCTCTGGGAATATTGTAGCCCAGTAATCTCCATAGCACATGCCATAACTGCGTACTGCTGTAGTGTGATACATTAGTTAGATAGTAGTTCTAATCCCAGACTTGACAAGTGTGTGTGTGTCTGTCTGACTCTGTCTGTGTACAGAGAAATGCTTTTTAGCATAGTCACACTCTATACAGTTCATATGCTCTACTTTGGCAATGCTGCTGATGTCATCCACCTAGAAATCCACCTCTGGGAAGGTTGTAGCCCAGTAATCTCCATAGCGTGTACTGTAACTGTATACTGCCATAGTATGATATATTAGTTAGGTAGGAGTTCTAATCCTAGACATGGCATGTGTGTGTGTGTCTGTCTGACTCTGTGTAGAGAGCAATGTTTTCTAGGGTGGTCACACTACATACAATTCGAATGCTATACTTTGGTAAGGCTGATGATGTCATCCACCTATAAATACCACTCTGGAAAGGATGTAACCCAGTAATCTCTGTAGTGTGTGCCATAACTGCGTACTGCTATAGTGCGATATAGAACTCTGGTAGAGTTCTATTCCACCCATGGCAGTTCTGGATGTTATGTGTGTTTCAATGTCTGTGTAGGGAGCAATGCATTTTTGGCTAGTCACACTCAGTACATTTCAAATGCCCTACTTTGGCAATCCTGTTCTCATTCACTGTGAAATACACCTTTGGGGAAAAAATTCTCCAGTAATCCCCATGGTGCATCCTATAACAGCTTCATGCTGTAGTGTGATATAGACCTCTGTTAGGGATTCTATACCCACACATGGTTGTGGATGTTTTGTGTGTGTCAATGTCTGTGTAGGGAGCAGTGCATGTTAGCCTAGCCACACTCACTACAATTCGAATGCCCTACTTTGGCAATCCTGCTGATGTCATCCAATGTGAAATACACCTTTGGGGAAGGAGTACTCCAGTAATCTCCGTGGCGCATACTATAACTGCATACTGCTGTACTGCAATAAAATAGTTAGGTAGGAGCTCTAATCCCAGACATGATGTGTGTGATGTGTGTGTGTGTGTGTGTGTGTGTGTGTGTGTGTGTGTGTGTGTGTGTGTGTGTGTGTGTGTGTGTGTGTGTTTGTAACTCATATCCTGTGTGGAGGTGGTTGTGAGCGTGTAACAAGTGGACCCAATGTGGAGCGGGCTTTGCAAATTTCTTATATGGTGGCCCTAGTATATATCACAATATCCACCATACAGGGATAACAGGTGTGAAATAGCTGAGAGGGTGGGGTGCAGATCCATACCCATACATGTGACATCAAGGCTAGGCAAACAAAGTTAGCAACCCTAGTATTAGCCAGAAAACACACTCAACCCATGCCTCATACACACACACACTTGCCTAGGCAACAGCCGCTTTGTTGGTAGTACACTGCATATTGCCCACTGATAGTAACTATGGAGTGATTGCAGTGGACTACAGAGGGCATGGCACCCTGTCCATCTGTCCAATAGGCATGTACATGAAGACAGTGCACCTTCCCCATGTTCCCCACTAGACACCTGCAGCACCCGTGGTGCCATCAAATGTGATCCACAAAGGACATACCATACCTGAAAACACACACTGTATGGACAGATGCCACTGACACCAGGGAATGCTGTTAGCAAGCTATCAATGTACGTGCAGTGTAAACCTGCTGTCCATTACCAGTTCCAACCACATGAGGCCAGGACTGGTACATCTGATGATATAATCTGTGTGCACAACAAGGGCCAGACACCCGAGGTACAGTTCCACATGTCACTGTACATGCATGTGGTAGGTGTGCACATCACAGACACTGCCCATGTCATAAACTAAGGAACACATACATGGCCAGCAATGCACAGCATTGCCCACATGCAACAGTCACCCAGGTGACTGGATGGTAAATTCAATACCCACCTGTGTGGGCAAATCCAGAATCCACACCCCTGAGCCACAAGCAGACTATTGTCATGTGACCTGATGCTAAGGTGTACTCATTACCTATCCGTGTACAGCTGTCTGGCACAGTTGACCACTTCACACCTGTGAATCAATGCACCCATGCATGTCAGTACTGGCACTGTGTGTGTGTGTGTGTGTGTGTGTGTGTGTGTGTGTGTGTGTGTGTGTGTGTGTGTGTATTGTATGATGAATATGTTCACATTCACACTCACTACAACCCCTAGTGGCATACTGAAGCATGCTGTCTGATGTCAGACACCTCCCCATACCCTTTGCCCATATAACCTCCATACGATCCCTGTAGTGCATGTGATACCTGCACAGTAATGTGTTGTGGCAAACTCACTAGTGATGGGTTGTATTCCTGCCCTGCCAAGTGTGTCAATGTGTGTGTGTCCCTGTGAGAATGTAGCTGTGTTCACACTGGCACCTGTTCATGTGGACAGACACATGTACTACACCTTCTGTATAGCTTCCATATCCCTGTTGCAGATGTCACTCGCCATCACATATATGTTCTGAGGGCTCCACAACATGTAACCTATGTGACGCATCCAATAACTGCATAGAAATGTGATAGCACTACATAGTCGGCAGGGGTTTGATACCCTGTGCTGGTAGGTGTGACACAAACATACTTAGGTTTTACTCTCTCACCCCTCCCTGACATGTCTTTGCCTCTGCCTGCCTCTCTCACTCCCACTCTGGCGGATGTGGAGACCTACACCTGCTTTGCTTAGGCAGCAGCATGTGTATTTAAGTGATGCTCATGATCAGCTGATGGCCTCTGCATGAATTGCAGCCCTCCCCTAGCTGATTGCATGCGGAACAGCTGTGGTAACATTCCCATAGCCAATTGCATGGAAACATACTCCAATATCTAGGGACATCATGTTGGTGTTGGGCCTTTTCATTCACTGTGAGCAGGAACTCGATCTGTTGTTTGGCAAACAGCATCTCAGATGGATTGGGGATTTACATCTAACAACATACACTGTGGAAACAGGGCAACACACAGGAGAGGTGGGTGTCTGACCTGACTACAGACTGTAAGTGCTGCTATACTGCATTTGGAGTAATGCTGGTTTAACAGTGTGAGTGTGGATATGGCTGTCCTACATGTTTTAATACCTGCCATGTCAGTTTTATGTTTATGAGGAATCCCCATCTGTAGAGTCATCTGCAGACTGGGCAGTGTGTGGAGCCTTTGGTTGCACATGTTACTCACAGAGCATCTATCTGTGAAATGCAGAAGTTAGTTTGAGGATTGCAGTCTGTAGATGTTGAAAGCCATGACAGTTACTGACTTCATATCCTTCATAGGACATATGTTACAACAAATCCTGTTACAACAGTAAATGTATGAGGTTATCACAGCAACATGTTAATATTGGCCCTGTGTATGTGCTTCCAGCCACAACTCTGAAAACCTTTGTACATATGTCATGCATTAAGAGGTGCATATGTGCTGTACACCATAATTAGTGTCATCATATTTGATAACAAGCCAGTGAGATATCAGACTGCTACACATGTTATGTACAGTAGTGGTTATATTTGATGACATAACCTGGATATTTTGTGGTTGTTTGTACAGTACTGAGGTCTGTGTACTTATGGCGAATGTTGACAGTGTGTGTATTGTTAATATGTACTTTGACCTGTGTACAAACTGTGGTAGATGTCATTGTTCTAGGTCCCATCCTATCTGATGTTACATGCTGCTCCACTATATGTTACCATATTGGCTTACATATTTGTATGGCCATACACACACATGTCCCATAGTACAGACAGGTATCAGACCACACTGTGTAGCGGCCTAGTATATGTAGGGTTAGTCTGTGAGTGGCACATATGAGAATGGTCTTCAACAGATAGTCCATATACTGTAATATTATGCTAGCTTACCATATGTGGCTGTGGCTGTGTTCACATTGGTTGGGGTTATGCACTTTCACACAGGTGTATCTTACCCTGTGCTGTGACATGCCTGTAGAGCCTGCTATATATGCAGGTACATCTGCATTCCCGAATAGGAGATGTAGGCCAGTGTTGAGCCAGTCTTCCTGTAGCCTGTACAGTGCATTGTTACATGCCTAGCAGTTTAGTGTACTTAGCAGTGAGATGTCATGTCCAGACACTTGCCAGATTTACTGCTGTCGGGCCTCCCTTAACAGTCACGTATGTCAGATAGGGGAGTAGGATGCTGTACAGATGTATGTCAATATCTAGTGGGTAGTATGTGGCCATGGCACCCCTATACCAGCGGTTATGTGTCAGGACAGACTGGGGTGTGTGAATGCATAACCTATGGGGCAAATGTATACAAGTCGTTAAGTGTTATACCCATCTACATGGCTAACATCCATATTGTCAGGCTTGGTCCACATGTTTTGCACTACGGGGTTCTGTGTATACCTCTGGACTGTACAGAGTGTGTCAGAATGTCCACATATATTGGTCAATATCTCTGCTGCAGTCCATAGGGGCATTATGTGCTAGCAGCGGTACTGTACTATTATGTCCTTAGGATGTCTGTCAGTAGCCAATGGCGCACATGTGAAAAGCAGATGTGACCTCCCATGCACACCATGTCTGTAAAGACAATCCCTATTACAGTAGCAATAGTCTACTACTATACCTGCTATACATACCTGACATCCCCTTGCACTATGAAGTTGGGACTATAGGAGCTGAGACAGGGATACACTCCATGTTCAGGATATATGGTGTAAATATATGTACATATAATTACACATATACATATCGACATATATAGATGGGTATGTATATGTACATAGATATACATATACACACCCAGATATATACATATACAGAGCAATATATGTCTACACATATACAGATAGTGATACATATGCACTTATACATATGGATATCTACAGCTATATTGACAGTAGTAGGTATATCAGAATAGATATGTATGCACATATAGTTATAGATATCTACATATATACCAACATAACTAGGCATACCTGTACACATAGGATGTGCATACATATATAGCTATATACACATATATCTATATATACATATATGTATACCTATATATACACATAAGTATATATACATGTGTGTGTGTGTGTGTGTGTGTGTGTGTGTGTGTGTGTGTGTGTGTGTGTGTGTGTGTGTGTGTATATATATATATATATATATATATATATATATATATATATATACATACAGAGATGTACACATGGCCATATATATATAGCACTATACAGATGTGTATACAGACATATGTATGAGTATACATGTGTATGTACATGTAGCTATATATAGAACTATAATATGTATACAACCATATTCTTGTCATGAGTAAACATCACGGTTGTGTATACCCTCCCATATTTATCTCACTGTGTGTATCTGCTATGTGCACATTATGAGAAAACATTTGTGATGCAACAGTCATATTAATAACAAGGACTACACAAGTTAGGAACTACAGGCAAATGTTCAATACTACTCAATATGTGTATTGACAGCTGTAGTGGTAAAACAGCAGCAGTCTTCACAGTGGTCATGGCATAGTAGTTAAGTGTTGTGACTCCAGTGTAAAGGGTTCTGGGTTCAAGATCTGCAAGGGCTGTTCATTTTGTTGCTGGGCAGGACAAGGGCTGTCGATACAGAGTGGTTAAGGCAGTTTTGAGCAGCTTTAAGCGGGTTTGCGCAGGTTTGCGTGAAGCTAAGCAGTGCTAAGCTATGGGTAAACGTACAAGCACTTACACAGTGTAGGCTCTGCTTACCAGTGCGCAAATCAGCTTAGCTGTTATATTGCAGCAATGTTGATACTTGCTAAGCATAGCTTAGCCCTGGAAATCAAGACACACAACCCAGTCTGATAACCTATAATAAGTGTATGTAATGTCATGTACAATACATGCACCTAATTGCTGTTGTTACAGTAGCAAGTGGTGTAAGTGTGATGTATGGGACACAGACATATATGAGGCCTGTACAGCACTGTTATCTATGTGAATGTGATACATACAGGTGTAGTAGCCCAGGGTACATGCTGTCACACTGGCATGTAGTGTATTATGGCAGTACTACTGTTGATATTGCTAACACAGGCAAGAGCAGAGTGCTTAATGTATTACTGACAACAGGCACACCTGCGAGCATGGCTGGGCACCAAAATCTCCCTGTTCTATCCCTGGTGTGTGAGCTGCGTCACAGTATATACCCCTTACTGGTCTGTCAACGCACTCATGGTACTGCATAGCTACCTGCCTAGCTGATGACTGTCATTCCCTGTACAGATGTGAAGATGGCAGGTATCCAGCTGGGATATGTACAGGCAACCTACATTCGATTGACGCCCTACTACACATGTGGCATGTGCATGAGATGCATATCCCTGTAGTATCAATTTTGGGGTATACTATGGGTTGTATTGCAGTTGTGGCCAATGTGTGATGGTGGGTATGGAAGAGTGTCATCATGGGTTTCAGGGAGTACAGTGTGAGGTATATTTGGTAGGTAGTGTAGCCATCCAGCAATGATGCATTATAGCTGTTAGTAACACTGGTTGATTGCAGTCCCTATAATGTTATCCATGTGTGTTGTAGGTGTACATGTGTCCCAGTGGGGCATGTGGGTGGTGTATACACTGTTATTGCACAAAGGTATATCAGGTATATGTGCCATGCACCACATTATGGTTACCACTGTCACCATCAATCATACAGGTAACTGTTACCACAATCCAAGCCAGTTATGCATGTGATGTGTGCAGCCTACCTGTAACACATTGGAGACACAGTCAAGTTAGTTAGCAGCAATAGGCCCTGGTATCTCAGATGTGTGTCTGGCTGTTATGTGTCTGTAAATGTGTATATGATGGTATGTCACACTACGTATCATCCAAATACACCCATTACACCCCCCATTAGCATACTGTACATATCAGGGGATGTTCTGCATGTACCATGTAACCTGGGACACACCTCACCCTAAACGCTGTGCATTGAGTGCAATGTAAGCCACACACATCAGTATCATGACATAGCTAGGTAGGGGTCTAGTCCCAGTGTTGGCAAGTAACAGTGTGCATGTATGTGGATGGGTCTACATCAGGTTTCAGGGTATACACTCCTCAGCAGGCTACCTGTCCATGTGGCACAGGCAATAACCGGTTTAGTAACCTGTGAAATGTGTTCGACTGTACCCCAGATATGTCACAGCCATGGTGTCAGCACAGTGACATACCCCACTGTGCAATATGACTGCAGCCCATCCTCATGCTGACACATGTACACCTACAACACACATGGATAACATTATAGGGACTGCAATCAACCAGTGTTACTAACAGCTATAATGCATCATTGCTGGATGGCTACACTACCTACCAAATATACCTCACACTGTACTCCCTACAACACATTACACTACAGTACTGTGGTACACTGTTGCACAGTTACTGTGTGCATCAGAACCATATGAGCCTGCCCCAGCATCAATGGTATGGATGACAGGGATGGGGGCACAGGTATCATCATATGCACAGGGCATTTCAGTGCTGACACATGTACACCTACAACACAACTGGATAACATTATAGAGACCACAACCAACCATTGTTATTAACAGCTATAAGGCATCATTGCTGGATGGCTACACTACCTGCCAAATATGCCTCACACTCTACTCCCTACAACATGTAAAACTGCAGTACTGTGGTACACTGTTGTACAGTCACCATGTGCATCAGAACCATATCAACCTGTCCCTGCATCAATGGTATGGATGACAGGGATGGGGCACAGGTATCATAATATGCACAGGGCATCCTAGTGCTGATGCATATACACCTATAACACAACTGGATAATATTATAGAAACCACAACCAACTAGTGTTACTAACAGCTATAAGGCATCATTGCTGAATGGCTACACTACCTGCCAAATATGCCTCACACTGAACTCCCTACATGTTACACTGCAGTACTGTGGTACACTGTTGTACAGTCACCATGTGCATCAAAACCATATCAGCCTGTCCCTGCATCAATGGTATGGATGACAGGGATGAGGCACAGGTATCTTCATATGCACAGGGTGTGATGTTGGTTTGCCAGAGGCCGAGGGTGGGCCATACATTTGACACCATGTGTGTGAGTGAGGGGTGTACTTTGGGGAGCTGGCCGAGGTGATGTGGTGTGTGTTGGCTGCCCTGGAAGCTATCACGATTACCACATATGGCATCTGATGCAGCTGTACCAGAGATTTGCCAATGGGAACATCCCCTACAGTCACCTAGTGTGGGATGCTGGTTACACACTGGAGCCGTAGCTGATGACACTCATCAGAAATGCACACACACCTGAACAGGAACGACATAATGAGACGCATGCACAGACCAAACTTGTAATAGCCGTGTTTGGGATGCTCGGAGTTACAGTTATGGTGTCTGGACACATCTGGTGGAGCCTTGCAGTACTCACCAGCTACATGTACCCAAATTGTTATGGTATGTGCCATTCTACACAATATGACGCAGTCCTGCAGAAACAGCTGCAGCAGGAACAGCATGGGGCGGGGCCACACAGCCCCCACCAATTCCAAGGCCTGCACAGGCACAGAGTGACTTCGGAGGAGGAACAACCTGAGCCTGCCCCAGCAGGCAGATGGAGGCATGCCCAGTATGTTGAGGCTGCGGCAAAGAGACAAGGCATAGCACATACACTGACACAGTAGGGACCCACGGAATGACACCTCTCTCTGATTCGCATATACAGCAAAAGGGATGCCAAACATGATGCTACCTGTGCTCAACCATGTATAGGGAGTGTAGTATGTGCATCCGACACAGGCAGTCCTCCAGCGCCATCTGCAATTCTGGCACACCATCAAGGTAAGTCAATCAACCTACCAATTGCCAAATGGAGTAGAATGTGTCGTTACCTGTATCTATGGTATGGATGTGAGCATGCAGGGAGGTGGGTGGCTGAATGTTATGGCAGAAAGTAGACACCCATAGTGGCACCATGACATCTGTAACATATACTGGAGTCACCATAGTAGCCAGTACTACACAGGGTGACAGAACCCACTGCAGGAAAAGTGCTGGGTGACATGTGTGTCCATATGACTCATACATGCCAGTCAGGGTGATTCACCCAACAGTCTCAGCCAGCAGGACAGGTGTAGGACAAACCCAAACAGAGCCTGTGCTATGGCCCTGAATGATGGTTATGGTTAACCTCCCCCTATGCCTACAGAGACTACAACAGGTCAGGCAGTGAGTTCTTAGTTCTTAAGGGTAGGAAGTCAGACCTTCTTACTAATATGTAGAGGAACCAAAGCTCACGATCTCTAGTACACTGGTATGCCTCTAGTCATCAAGATAGGTAAGGATACTGAATGAAATGGGTACCTGACATGCCAGTACAGTCATAGCAAATGTGTACAAGTGTCAGGTGTACTTCATCCTACATAGTAATGTAATAAGTCATCTGTGCCCTGCCAATCCTGTGTAGAAATGTAAAAATAGCCAGGAGAGCCCCCATCCTATGCAGAAATGTAATAACAGTCAATGCCAAATGCTCGATGGATACCCTGCAGAAACAGCATGCTACCTGTTGTGCACAACACAAAGATCAGCACTGCAGTACAAACTACCTGGACTCGATCCACACATTAAATACAGATGGGCATACTGGGCATGCTCACACACTTAGAGAAATGAAGGCAATGTCAGTCAACAACATACTGAAAGGTCATACTGGGCATGCTTACACACTTAAACACATGAAGACCATGTCTGCAAACACCAGTGGATCAAACATATTTGGCAGTCGCAGTTGTTAGTGCAGACACTCGTCAGTATGCACTACTCATGCCTTGCACACACAGTGGATTTGAATACAGACATATATGTAAGGACAACACACTATAATAAGCCAAAGATAGACATACATAGATGTATGGAAGAGGGTAACTGTGGCAAGGAGCCATACAGGCCTGTCCAAACCAGCACACAGCCAAAGGTCTCCAACCACATGAGGTTCAGATGTCACTCACTGCAGATACTAGCCACCAGTATCTGTCAGCATTACAGACTATGTGGTGCATATGCTATCTGTGCAACATGACTGTACAAGGAAGTAGTAATCTAGCAGCTGTATACACGTACCTGTGAAATATGACCTTGTGTGTGCCCGCATGTGGCGTGTCAACCCCTAGATGAATGGGTTATTGCCCAAGCACACACACTGCCCTCCCCATAGCCCAACTATGACAAGCCTGCTGATGTCATCCACTGTAAGAAATACACCTTTGGGAGAGTTGTAGCCAGTAATCTCTGTGTCGTCCCATAACTGCATACTGCTGTAGTGTGATAACTTGAGGTAGGAGTTCAAATCACAGACATAGACTGTGTGTGTGTGTGTGTGTGTGTGTGTGTGTGTGTGTGTGTGTGTGTGTGTGTGTGTGTGTGGTGCATGTGTGTGTGGTGCATGTGTGTGTGTGTGTGTATGTGCATGTGTGTGTGTGTGTGTGTGTGTGTGTGTGTGTGTGTGTGTGTGTGTGTGTGTTGTTTT